>NC_137803.1:59808393-60093393 GCF_963383645.1 Muscardinus avellanarius
AAGCTGCAGTGCTCATGACACTCAACAACTGTAGGGAGAGAAAAATAAAATTATAAAGAAATGGCTAAATTAGGACTTGGGGACAAATGAAGGTTTAGAAATATGACAACATGGAAATTGGAAAACTGAATTACTCTTTCTCTTTGACAATAAAATTTCCCCCTTCTAAGATAACAAGTGAATAAAAGGTTGTCATTTATAAAGGCAAAGCCCAAAAAAAGAGATACTAGCTGGGCGTGGTGGTACATGCTGTAATCTCAGTATTTGGGAGGCTAAGACAAGGATCGGATGGATCACAGGTCTAGGACAGCCCCATTAACCTAATAAGACCTGTTTAAAAATAAAAAAAAAATAAAATGGGTTGGGGTGTAACTCAGAGGTAGAATGTCCCTAGCTTCAGTTCCCAGTACCAAAAAAATTAAAGAAAAGAAAAAGAGAAAGAAAAAAGAGAAATATATTAGCAGATGACAGAGGTCAAAACAACTGACAACAGAAAATAAATATGCTGAGATCTAAAAGTTTGTTGAAGGAAGATGCCATAAAAACATACCGGAAAATGTTTGGAAGCATCTTTTCTGGAAAGCGAACTTGCTCAAAGGAGAAAACCTAAAGATGAGAGAGTGGGGCTCTCTGCAGCATGCCTGGTCAATACCCAGCCACCCTTCCAAGCCCCAGCACCCAGAACCCCCGGTCAGCTCTTTCAGTATCTCAGCCTCAAAAGCAAGCACAGAGGAAGACTGCCAGGATTTGAGAAATCTCTTTAGTATGGAAGGAGGAAGCCAACCAAGCTAACCACAAGAGAACTCAAAACACAGAAACTGAGAGAAAAAAGAGTCAATTCAAGGAGCAGAAAGAACTGAAAACAAGGGTAACTCTAGATATTAACAGACAGGTAAGAAAAGACCCAATCTCCTAAAAAATCAGTGAAAAGAATGTGTTCTCAAAAACTGAAAATTAAAATCATAATATAATTAAAATCTTCAATAAAAAATTGCAAGACAAACTTGAGGAAATATTTCATAAGCTCGAACAAAAGAGGAGAATTTTTTTATGCTAGGTGAGAAAATTCTACGCATCTGTCCAGGAACACAAAGAGTACAAACAAACAAACAATAAAAATGGGTGCTTGTGAAAAACTACCATGAAATGATTCCCCAAAAGTAAAAGATATGTTTCTAGAGTGAAGGAATGCATGAAAAGAGGCCCGTTTCAAGATATCATGGACAAAAGAAAGCCTTAAAAGTTTCCGGAAGGCATTCTTGCCGAAGGTGTAAAGAGTGAGGGTAGGCTGTATGAAGAGTAAGAACAGTCTTTTGCTGGGTTAAAATCTGAATTTAGCAATTTAGATAAGGTAAACATAAAACAATGCCTTCAGTATGCTGAGGGCGGAGGATTCCAAATGGGATTTTACCCAGGAAACCGGGTATTTTATATATACTCAAAACACTACCACCACAAAACCTACCTCCCCAAAACCACATCCCAAAAACCCACGAAAAGAAGAAAATGATGCAGGAAAAAGAATGCTCAGGGACCAGAGGTGACTGGGAGGGTTGGACCCCAGCCTCTGCTAGAGACCCTGTGGAATGGGAAGTGCAGGGAGGACCAGAACAGGGATAAGAAGAAGAAATATGGCTTCTCCAGCAGAGGACTGAATGATAAGAAGGGTTGTCAGGGACATAAAGGAAGCCTTGAAGGGGTCCACTGCTGCTTAGAAGAGCTGTGGAGGGGAGGGAGCTAAGCAAAGGCAGCCTGCCAGAGGCTTCCCAGAGCAGGGCTGAGAGGACCAGAAGGCCAGATGGAGAGAGGGCTCTGACTTCCAAGGTCTCACTAGGATGTAATCAGGGGTGTTTGTTAAAAAAAAACCAACCCCAGAGGCAGGGGGATGGCCAAGGAAATGTTCCTCTTGCAGAAGAAAGGCTGCCTCTAGGAATGGTGGGAGGGAAGGTGAGTGGTCAGGAGCCCAGAGGGGCCCAGCATGCATCAGTGAAAAGGAGGACCAATGGAAGAAGTCAAAGGATCCAGGTTAGAGCAAGCAGGAGAAATCTGAGAGCCACGTTTCCGTTCCTTCTATATGGGGAGTCCATCCCCATGCTTAAGAACCATGTAGGGGCCATGCAAGACAGTTACTCAAGTATATTGGCCCTTTCTGTTTACTGTTTAACATTGTAGTATTGTTTTGTTTCAAAAAGCCAACTCTTTCATGGCTTACCAATTTATTGGTTGAATGTGTGTGGATTCACACATGTGTGTGCATCTGTTCCAATTAATTTATTTCACCTTTTGAATGGAGAGTTATTCCATTATTCTTGGAATGGAATGGCTTTTTAAATGATAGAAAACAATAATAAAAAGTATAGATTTAGGTGGTACAGGGGGTTGAACTAAGGGGAATTCTGCCTCTGAGCTATAGCCTCAGCCCTTGAAACAGGGTCTCAGTAGATTGCTGAGGCTGTCCACCAACCTCTGATCCTCTTGTCTCAGCCTCCCAAGAACTGGGATTCCAGGCACCACAACACCTGGCTTATCTTATTGCATTTTGATCAGAGAACAGGTCTGAAAGGCTTTGATTTTTGAGAGTTGAATGTTTAGTTGATTCCTATTCATCTTACTGAAAAAAGTAAGTCTGTCTCTAAACATGTATACAGTGAAGCTCCAAAGATTAACCTCCTTAGTGTTCTCATGGCACTAAGTCTAGGTTTTCTAAGATTCAAGTATGGGTTACCACCCACCCCTCTCTTTCACTAGAGATTAAATCCCGTGACATTCAACTCTGAGCTACGCTCTAATACTCTCAGCCTTATTGAAACAGGGTCTCATTAGGTTGATAAGAGTCTCACTACTTGCTGAGACTGTCCTGGAACATGCAATCCTTTCATTTCACCCTCGCAAATACTGAGATTAGAAACATGTACCACTATCTCTTGATGCCACAGATACTTAAGTTGCAGTTGTGAATGCTTTTGTATATATTCTAGATGGGTTTTTTCTCAATTTCTTACACACACACACACACACACACACACACACACACGGTTGAATCCAGATGTATTCTACCTCCAAACTATACCCCTGCTTCCTTTCTTAAAATTCTTAAGTTACTTAGATTGGCTTCAAGTAGGCATGGTGGTACACGCTTATAATCCCGTTACTTGGGAGCTGAGAAGGAGGATCTCAGGTTTGCAGCCAGCCTTAGCTACTTAGTAAGACCCTTCACAGCTTAGTGAGACCCTGTTTCAAAATAAAGAATAAACAATAGGGCTGGGGGTGTATCCTGAAGGTAGAATGCCCCTTGTTTCAATTCCCCAGTACTGCAAAAAAAAAAAAAAAGAAAGAAAGAAAGAAAGAAAGAAAGAAAGAGTTGGCCTCAAACCTGTGCTTCTGTCTTAGCCTCCCAAGTCAAGATTACAGGAGTGTGCCATCACACCTGGCTTATCTTAATTCATTTTGATTGAGTTGCAAATGGCTTTACTATGTAGCTGAAGCTGTCCATGAACCAGCCTCCCAAATGCTGGGATTACAAGTATGTGCCATCATGGCATGATACTACATTATTAAGTGAATGAAGACTTCTGCCTGTTGTAATCACATTGTGGAACTTGACCTTTCCTACTTCAAAGAACTCCCACTCACAGATCAAACAGCCCAAACTAAGAACTGAGGGACCTTGCCCCATGCTACACAGGGGGGAGGGAGGGAGAGAGAGAGAGAAAGAGAGAGAAAGAGAGAAAGAGAAAAAGAGAGAAAGAGAGAGAGAGAGAGAGAGAGAGAGAGAGAGAGAGAGAGAGAGAGAGAGAGAATGAAATAAGGAAGAAAGGCAGGGAGGGAGGGAGAAAAAGCATCCTACCTAAACCTGGACTTGGGCTCAAGAGTTAAGTTTATGTGATGTAGTCTCGATGTTGTCATCCGTAAACATTTCTATGTTAACAATACACCTACTTCATTTTATTCACTATGTAAATTCATTCAAATAATGTGCAAATTGTGTGATAATTGTGTGCCCAAAGTTCTGTTTTCCTACTGATAAGAACTGATGTAATTTCTTTCAAATAATGATTTATGCAGATGACTCCAAACAGCCTCGAATATTATTATTAACCCCTGACTGTCTAATGAAAACCTAGATAAATCCAAAAGAAATCTGGAAAGAACGCCCAGGGGTGAGTCTCACCTATCACTTCTAAATGGCTCCTGTGTTATCTTGGTGTTCTGTTTTCCTTAACAGTCATCTACAATAAGATGCTGACAACTTTCTTTTATTTATTTATTTATTTGCTTATTTGTTTGTTTATTTATTTATTTATTTTGCAGGTCTGGAGATAGAATCCAGGGGCATTCAACCTCTGAGCTATACCCCCTGCCCTATTTTTTATTCTTTATTTTGAAACAGGGTCTCACTGAGTTGCAGAGGGCCTCACTAAGTAGCTGAGGCTGTCTGCGAACCGTGATCCTCCAGTCTCAGCCTCCGGAATGCTGGGATTACAAGCATGTGCCACCATACCCAGTGACAACTTTCTTTTAAAAGATTATTTACTTTCTTTCAAAACGCCAGGCATTCAGCCTCAGAATCAGGCTTTCTGACACAAAAACACCACTTGCAGCCCGGAGTGGTGACCGAGACAGGAGGATCGCAGTTTATAACCAGCCTCAGCTACTTAGTGAGGTCCTTTGCAACTCAGTGAGATCATGTTTCAAAATAAAGAATAAAAATAGGACTGAGGGTATTGCTTGGAAGTAGAACGGCTGTGGGTTCCATCCTCAGTACTGCAAACAAACAAACCAGTACTTGCTGCTTGCAAGGCCGCTGTGGCCTGGAAGGGCCTCGCACACAAGGGGTCTAGCAGCAGTTTTCCTTCAGGTGGAGCTCTGCCTTCCCATGCTTTCCCAGCTTTGAATGCTTACCAAAGGCTTGTGAACCTGCAGGTGCTTTTTTTTTTTTTTTTTTTTTTTTTGTTTGTGGTACTGGGAATGGAACCCAGGGGCATTCTACTTCCACACTACACCCCTAGTCCTATTTTTTTTAATCTTTATTTTGAAACAGGGTCTCACTTACAAAGGGCCTCACTAAGTAGTAGCTGAGGCTGTCCGTGAACTGCGATCCTCCTGTCTTGGCCTCTCCAATGGTGGGATTACAAGCGTGTGCCACCACTCCTGGCTTATTCCTTATTTTGAAACAGGTTTTGCTAAATTGCAGAGGGCCTTACTAAGTAGCTGAAGCTGGCTGTGAACCCCAATCTTCTTGTCTCAGCTTCCCAAGTACTAGAATTACAAGTGTGGACCACCACGCCCATTTTCCCCCCTTTTCTTTCTCTTCTTAAAAAAAATATAAGAATATTTGCCTAACAATTTTCTGGAATACACACTGTACGCAGCACCTTATAGAACAATGGCTCTTTGGTACAAATAAATACGTATGTATGCCAAGAGAAAAAACTGTTTTTATTTTGAATATGCAAGCTTTATTCATTTAAATGGATCAGAAAACTCAGGCTGGAAGTGATTCTAATATTGCCTCTGGGAATGGGGAGAATACAGGGATATTCTTAAATTCTCACTTCTTGCTTGCTTTCTCTTTAGCCAATAAGGACAAAATATATAATTACAACCTTGGGTGTGCTTTGAAAAATTGCTAGTAGACTTGCACATTGTGTGTATATGTGTGTGTGTGTGTGTGTGTGTGTGTGTGTATCTCAACAGAGAGTACCAAAAATTCCTGAAAAACATTATTCTTAATCTTTTAACGCTATATAAAATTTAGACTACACTAATAGAAGTAACATGAAAACAAACCCCAGAGATAATAGATGCTATCAAAATAATTTTATCCAGTTAATTACAAGAGGTCACATGCACCGTTACATCTGTTAATTCGATAAGTTGGTAAAAAAAAAAAAACAGTGATTAAATGTTTTAAGCAAGAGCAGGCTGCCCGTGGCTGTTCTAGAGCCGCCCTCGGTTCTGTGGCCCCTCTCCAATGACTGCCTATGTTCAACGCCGACTCTACCGGGAAACCTGTCTTCATTCTTTGCTTACAAAATAGTGGTACATATAAAAAAGCCATTTTGCATTTCCTTTCACAGGTAAGTTAGAATTAATTTAGCTGATGGTAACAATGCCTTATACATCTTATATGCAAGTTTGAAAACATATGTAGCTCTCAAACTCTTGTCCTTTCCATTCTAACAAAAAGCAAATTGTAGGTGCTTTTTGTTTTTCCTTGATCATTTTTCTGAGATGCCGGGAGCTTGCTTCTGAACACCTTACCCTTGCTGGCATGAGCTCTGCTCTGCTGTACGGAGGTCCACAGTTGGGCAAGAGCTATGGCCCATCGTAAGGCACCTCCCAGAGGGCTCTGCCCACTCTGCAGTCTGCAGCCAGGACAGCGCTGGTGCCGCCCGCTCTCCGGGACGCCCCCGAGGTCTCACTATTGTGTCTCAGCATTTCCTTTTCCTCCGCTCTACTTCAGAGATCACTTTTCTTTCAACGCTTCCTTATTTTTCATTCTTCTAGTTTATTCAGAAGTTCTGAGTCCAACCTTTCACTATTACATGGTGGATAAAACATGTCAAAAGTTCTTAATATTACTGGTAATTACATAACACAAGAATATCATCAATCAAGCTTTGCTGCTAGGATGAGAAGAGCCATGCAAGCTGCAAGAACAAGGTGTGCCATTCCGTTGAGCTGGTCGCAAACTTTTTGAATGCACTGGGGCAGGTGGGTTGGGGGCAGTGAGGACAGTGGGGAGAGTCGGGCGAGCAAACTCTAAAGACTTGGGAAAAGAGGCCTGAATAGGTAGGTGCTGGGCTGCCAAAAGAAGGTGTCCAGGCAGGACAACGCCACACGGGTGAAGCTTCAGCAAGCACCAAGGGTGAACTGCTAATACTGTGTTCTAGCTAACTTTGAGGAGACTGACTCAAGGTTGTTGTCCCCCCACTCCCCACTCCTTGTTACTGAGGATTGAACCCAGGGGCTTTCTACCTCTGAGCTATACCACTAGTCTTTTTAATTTTTTATTTTGAAACAGGGTTCTACTAGGTTTCTGAAGCTGGTCTTAAACCTGTGATCCTTCTGTCTCAGTCTCCCAAGTCCTGGAATTATAGGCTTGAACCACCATGCCTGGCATGACTTAAATTTGAAGAAGGTGTTCATTCAGATGACTAGTTATTTCACCCAGAAATACCTACCAGTCGAAAATTCACAAGAGAAGGCAGAATGTGCTAGACTCTCAGGAAGGCCCAGGCGAATCTGCAATGATGACCGTGTTCCCTGGCTGTGCTGTCCAGTGGAGTGGCTAGCACTGAGCATTGGAATTCTACTTTTATCTGACTTTAATGAATTTCAGTGTCCCAGACTAATGTGACTTGTATTGTATTGGCATTTTATGGCTCCAGATCTCTCTCTCTCTCTCTCTCTCTCACACACACACACACACACACACTCACACACACACACAGAGCCTGAGTAAGCTTCTCTGAAGTCTTATACTCCCGGCTCCTACAGAGTCCTTTTCTAGTTCAGACTGCCTCCTTGATGCAGGACTCCCTCCTTTCCTCTCTCCACCTCCCTGTTATTTTTTGTCTTGTTTTGTTTTGTTTTTTAAATATTTTTACTTGAATCTAAACAATAAAATACGCTTCACTTCAGATACTTCCAAATTTACATTTAAGGAAATTAACATTCATGTATGTTTCATTTCAGCAAAAGCCAATGGGCTGATAACTCCTTGCATCAACATCATGTGTCAAACTTTATGCAGTGAGGAAAATATGATATGATTTGGACCAAAGCTAGACTGGAAGGATAGGAGAGGAAGAAGGCGAGGTTGATTAATGGAGGAGCTGCATCCGAATTTGTGCAAAAAAAAAAAAAAATATATATATATATATATAATCATGGTTAACCTGGACACTCATTGTTGGGAGGAGGGGAAGGGGAAGTGGGGGGAGGGTACCAAGCACCTCCCTGTATTTGACCTTTCTTCACGCTGCACTGTGACATCTCCACGGAGCCAGAGCTACTCTCTCTCAGAACCCATAAATCAAACAGATTTGCACAACCTTAACCAAGATCTACAGGACTTTAATTTGTTCTTTTTTCATTGACATTATATCACACAGCTTTAACCTTGTAATAATATACAACACCTATGTCCATGGACTGTATTCGGAGTGTTTATAATTTTGTCTTATGGAAATATTTGCTTTGATTCATTTAGAGATGTTTTCAGCATTGCTTTCCGGGATTATAACCAACCCTCTGATGAAGCAAGGACTTCCTGTATCACATTTAGATATCTTTTCTCTTGAACAAAAATGTCTTCCTCGCGTCACATATTATATAACTTAATCTTCCACTTTATTACTTACCCATGATGTTTGTTTTATATATTTAGATATTATGCAAGTTTTATGTCAATTCTTTTTCGTTTCAGTTTTCCCATCCTGTGGCTAGGTCATTAATATGAATAATTGGTCAGCGCTTCATTTTCCAACTGATGAGACAGGAAAGGCAGCGAAGATCCGCATTTTCTTGAAATTATTTTCCCTCTTAAGCACCATCTGCTCCATACTATTTTCAAACATTTAAAACACAGACATAAACTTCACATTTATTTTCTATGTTTTTTTCCTTAGAATTATTTCTTCTCCAAATGAACATGAAAGAGAGGAAAGGAAAAGAAGGAAAGATACAGGAGGGGAAAGACCAGAGGCTCTGGAAGAAAGTAAGTCTCAGCGGCGCTGTGGAGACAATTCAGAGCAGGGGTGGGCCCTGCCTGTGTGTGTGTTGGGGTGATTCTACCAGAGAGTACGTGCTTGTTATTAAAACTGCTGGAGAACAGAGATTCAGGGATGTGATGTGGGTCCAGGAGATGCCTCATGAGTCTCAGAAGAATCTAAAAGAAGAGCAAGACATCCTGTGACATGATGTGTCCTATGGTAGCAGGACACATCACGGAAGGGCCTCAGGAACAGAGAAGGGCGACGGGGCAGAGGCTAGGAGGCTCATTCACGATGCTGCATGCAGCTTATGATGTGCGCAACGTTCTCATTGGTCCCCGAAATAACTGAAGTGAGAAGAAGTTTACTATGGTGTCCCCAATAACATGGGCCACAGATGTGGTCTATTCCTTGGCACCTGAGAGTAGGGCAGACAGGCTTGACCTGGAAGGATTTTCAGAACATTACTCCTTCAGGAAGTGAAAGAACATACCTTGAAAACACCCTCATTAAAAGAGGGCTGGAGAGACTAAAATATGTAAGTGGTGCTGGTTGAGACTTTACAAATTAAAAACGTACCATCACCAAAAATCTCATGTTTTATTAGGTGATTTAATAGAAAATTGCAGTGCTATAATAAAAAATACTGACAGCACAACTAATTTAAAAAGAGAGAAAAATTCATAATTGTTGAAGAAATTTTAAAAAGTGTTCATTTGTTTCTTTCAGGGACTAATAATGGCAAAGGCAACATAGCCAGGAGCTGAGGACAGGAGCCCACCATGAGCATGCCAGCACGTGGGCAGAGCATGGACAAGATGCGTGGTCCTCAGCCACGCCTGCTCAAGTGCTGTCAAAGCCGAGGGGAGAAAGGGCTGGCACCGCACTAAACTGCCCTACACACCTACTCCACTAGCTCAGCCCCGAACTCCAACCACTCCAGGCCAGAGATGATTACGACCGCTCCGGGCCATCCACCTCTAGAGATTAACAGGATTCAAACTCCCTGTTCTGTGATCTTCCTCATTGTTCCTCATTCCCACTCCAAATGCTGGCTCACACTCACACACACATGCACACACACTCCAGCTCCAGGAAGGTCGCATCCTACACCTCATACTGTTCTAGGTCTTACCTTCCTCACAGTCCAGCACTTCCCTTCTCCCCAGCTCTCAGACTTCTGTTTCTTGTCCAACAGACTCCCCACTTCCTCATCTACTTCCTTCCCAAAAGATTCCTCGCCTCCTCCTCTACTTCCTGTCCAACAGAGTCCCTGTCTCCTTATCCCTTTCTGTCCAACAGAGTCCCGGCCTTCTCATCTACTTCCTGTCCAACAGAGTCCCCATTTCCTCATCAACTTCCTGTCCAATAGACTCCCTGCCTCTTCATCCACTTCCTGTCCAACAGAGTCCCCGTCTCCTCAACCACTTTCTGTCCATCAGATACCCTGCCTCCAAATCTACTTCCTGCTAAACTGATTCCCTGTCTCCTCATCTACTTCCGGTTCCACAGACTCCCTGCCTCCACATCCACTTCCAGTCTTTAACAAAATGCCACTCTCCTGCCTCTCCCACTGTTGTCTTCCCAGCCCCCCTCCACAACAAGCTGAGGAAGCAGAAGCCCTGGGCTCGCCTGTTCCTACTGGGTGCCATCATTTTCCTCCTTCTTTTCCGTTGCACACGGCAGGAAGCGTTCTCCCCTCTCCATAGCAAATCCCTCCCCATTTATGCTTGAATTAATCCCTCTCCCATTCTTTCTTCAGGCTCACTGGCCTTTTGATCAACCTATAAATATGCTCCCTTTCCATGCATTCTAAAAAGAAAAAATAAAGGCAAATGAAAAACAGTGGATCCCATAATCCCTCTTAGTCGCTGTTCAGCCAAACTAATCGAAGCAATTATCTCTATTCTCACATCCTGCTTTCAAACCACATGACTCTGCCTTCCAAGATCACGCATGCGCTCCGCATGCGGAGCTGCGCGCCCTGCGAGTGCATGGCGTCCAGTGTCTCGGTACCAGTCATCTGCCTCTCGCTTGTCCTCATCCTTGGCTTTGGTGCCACACTGACAGTTGCCCTTCTGCAAGCGGGTAATCTCCTTTGCCAGCTTTTTCTCTCTGGTCAACCTTAAAATGTCCGAGAGCCTGCTGGAGGCCTGCTCCTAGGCCACCCATCCCTAGAGCTTCATTGCCCACTGTCTTGCACAGTTGCTCGGAGACTGTAGCCCAGGCATTTTTAAGGTCCAATTGACATCTCCACTGTGATGCCTTAAAGTCATTTTAAACAAAACACGTCCAAACTGAACTCATCATCTGTTTCCAACCTTCTTTTCCCCTCTAGCTGCTCATCTCAATAAATTGCATCTCGCTCCATGCCAGAAACCCAGATCCTGATGTTCCCTCTCCTTCACTTCACAGCGCCCTGACTATCCATCAATCCTCAGTCTCTTCAATATTTCCATAACCTGCCAACTTACCTTAGCACTACTGGGCCTGGTATAATCCAGTCACCTCCCTCTCCTGCTTGGGAAACCCCAAGAGCTACTCCTCCCTGGTTGTGGTTCTGGTCTGTTCACCAGAATCACGTTTTCAAAACAAATCAAACCATACCACTTCCCTTCAACACCTTCACAGTGCTGTCAGGACTAATTCCCAAATCCCGCGCCCAGCCTATCGGATCCAGTTCCTAGCCATCTCTTCAGGGATATGTCTAACTTGATTTTTCTCCTTATTCATCATCCTGCCTTCATTCTGGCCTCTGATTGTCCCTGAACCTGCCAGGTCCTTTTCCAGCTCAGGGCTTTTGCGTGGTGGGGTGAGTGTCTGATGGTTACCTGAGATAACTCCTTGTCCTTTTACAGCTTATATTTTGCTTCGTCAGGCAAACTACTAAAGAGAGGTTAGGTCCCCATTCTATATACAAATATTAGTTTAATATTTATTTCTGTAAGCTACAAGGCAGAATGCCCTGTGTAGTGTATCATCATGAGTGACACATTAGTGCTTACTGAGTGAATAGGAGAGCGGTCTATACTTCTGCCCATGAGGCGCTTGTGGGCTAGAAAAGTGGCTTCATATAACCAGAAAAATTCACACTAAAGTATGATTCTGTTAGACAAAAACATCAACAGAATTTATGTCTCAATGTATGGTAATGTTAGAACAAATATTTAAATTTCAAATACACTGTCATTACATGTACTGAGTAATTAGAAAGTATGTCCTAGACATTTTTGTTTTGGTGGTACTAGGGATTGAACTATCTCCGAGCTACACCTCAGCCCTATTTTTTATCTTTTATTTCGAAACAGGATCTCACTAAGTCAATAAGTAGCTGAGGCTGGCCATAGCCCCTTCAATCCTCCCGTCTCAGCCTCTCAAGTACTGGGATTACAAGTGTGTGCCACCATTCTGGGCCTGCCTGCCTGCCTGCCTTCTTCCTTCTTTTTGTAGAACCGGGGATTGAACTCAGAGACATTCTACCTCTGAGTTACACTGCAAGCCCTATTGTTTTATTCTTTATTTTGAAACAGGGTCTCACTAAGTTGCAGAGGTCCTCACTAAGTAGCTGAGGCCGGCTGTGAACCTGCAGTCCTCTTGTCTCAGCTTCCCAAGTGCTGGGATTACAAGCGTGTGCCCCCACATCCAGCTGTTTTAGACAATTATGATCTCATGAATTGCTGAAACACCTTCATGGCTAGATAAAATAAAGGGCTGCCCTATTCACAGGCAGCTTTTGGAAACAGCTTATCAAAACAAACACCCTTTAAATAAACCAGAGGAAGGGATGCTTAAAAATTGCAAGGGCATCTCTAATAAAGAAATATGATTGTGTTATGGTAAAAAAATAAATGAAAAAAGAAAAAGGTATATATATATATTTTCTCCAAACTACACTGTATGGTACACTACCAAAGCACCAACCGAAAGGTACACATATTAAACTCATAAGCAAGCAAGCAACCTACCAAGCACTATCCATCAGTGAGCTCAGGTGCAGCTCTGTGAGAACAGTATTTCACACAGTGAGTGCTACTTAATATTGCGTTCAGGCCAGGAGTGGTGGCGCATGCTTGTAATCCCAGCATCTGGGAGGCTGAGACAGGAGCATCTCAATTCACAGACAGCCTCAGCTACTTAGTGAGGTCCTCTGCAACTCAGTGAGACACTGTTTCAAAATTAAGAATAAAAAATAGGGCCAGAGTTTAGCTTGGAGGTAGAATGCCCCTGGAGTCCATCCATCATCAGTACCACACACACAAAAAAACTTGTGTTCAGTATTATTTGAACACGTGATTAAATTAAGGTTTAAAATGCTACATTGATATTAATTGGGAATATTTATCTCCTGATCCCTGATGGGTATCATGATTCCCTCCTCGTTAGAGGTAGAAGGGAAGGTCTGGCCTTGATCTTTGGGAGAAGGGCCATCTCACTAATAACCTGACCAGCGAGGGATGTAACAAAAACAGAGTCAAGGAGCAAAGGAAATAAAAATGCACAGGGCCTCGCCATTTCCTCCTTAAATTTCAAATGATGAAGTGTAATGGGTTGACCCAGTGGTGAATTAGACAGAGAGCCTTCCGCTGGGAAAAACTGCTTCTAAGATAGAGGAAACCTGCGATCCAATTTATCTTTTCTTCAGAAAAATCACATACTTGCTAAGGCTATCTAACTTACAATTTGGATAGCTAGTGAATTAAGTCCCAAGAATAAATGTTCTCAACTCTAAATCACTTCTTCAAAGTCTGTCCCTGACGATGTTACTTTTCTTCTTTTCCTGAAATTTTCTTCCTAATTTATGTGCCTGTCGGCTCCACTGGAGTGAGAATATTCACCACCACTAACATTCTTACCATGGTATCCTCAGCACCTACTAAATCAGTGATTGACACATAGTGGACAGATATAAGTGTGTGTTCTTAGGGGAAAATTTTTATTTATATGATGTGTGCTATGCCAAAAGGAAGGTAGTTTTTAAAACAAAACTGAATAATTCATATATTTCCCTAAAGACTGTTTTTGTTTCATTCTTGATGTTTTATTTTTAATATACTTTTATTGTTTCATTGTAATTATACATCCTAACGGGGTATAGGTGACATGTTGTATGCATACATGAATACAACACTTGGTGTATTTTCTATGAATCTCACTCACTCCCTCTCCTTCTCCTTACATATCATTTAGATGGTATTGATTATTCTGTATATGTACAGAGTATTATTCAAAATGTTGTCTTTGTTACATCTCCTTACCCCTTCTTGATCCCCTAAAGCATCTCTTTTCTCTTTTTCTCACCCTTAACTCCATCCATCACTCCACTGGACTCTCTACGCTTCTATTTGAGGTCTCTTTTTACCCAATTTTTCTCTAACAGCAACACTGAAACCATTATTATGGTGAATCCTTATTACAATTCTGTGAATTATCACTATTTTATTGTCATCGCAGAGCTTAGCTTCTCTGAAATCAACTTCTGACCTTCTACTTGTAATTACTGTGGGCCACTCACTATATGAAGCAGTGCAAATGACTTCTGGTTTATTTCAAGTCTTCAGTGAAAATCTGACTTGGGCAGGAGCAAATCTAACAGCAAGGTTGTCTTTGAAAGGACACAAAGAAATAGAAAATATCTTTATAAAGGAAATTACTTGGATAACAAATAATGTTTCATCCTAACAGGAGATTGCAAGAAGACACCTTCTGTGGATTCCCACTCACAGGGAAATCCACAGCTCACAAGTGGCCAGGAGGCACTGGGTCGGCCTGACTAATACTCATTTCCTCCTTTCTTGCTAAGCAAGCCCCGACTTTGTTCAGGGCAGCAATATACCCAGCTAAGAATGTGATCTTTCTATCCTCTCTTATATCTAGAACTGGCGACTTGCACTCTACAGGACAGTAAGACCTGAGGGAAAGATACTGTTCGGCTGCCCCGAGATGCCCTTCTTTCTGCAAAACCAGTGAAGAAGAAGCCGGGTGATATTTTGCTCATTTCTCTTTCCTTTGAACTTCCTAGTGTCAGGAGGTGTAAAGCTTAGGAGGTGACAAACACAAGGACTGAAAGCAAAAGTGTTAAGGAAGGAAAATGACAAAAGACAGAACCTGGACCCTTGACATTGCCAGCTTCATCGGAAACAGATTTCGTGTTACATGCAGCTGAAGATTTCTTAGGATGAAACAGCAATTTTATTATTCTTTTTGTGAGAAACAAAACAAGACACCAGAGCTGCACTGGGGCTTTGTCACGTAAAGATGATATAATGTAAGACACCAGGCAAATCAAGGGAGAAAATATGCTGCTTTCTAGAGTGAGAAAGGCAGTGGGTACCACTCTCTCTTATTCCCAATGACCCTGACTGGACAGCATGCACAACGGGAATAAAAGGCCTTTATTCCACGTAGAATGGCTGACGGGGGCTGAGATCATCTTCCTTCTGAGCAGGATGCAATTTCCTCTTAGGACTGTGAGTCTGTTTGGTGTAGACAGGACCCAAAGCAAAATGATAATACGAAGCCTGATTGAAGCAAATTAAGAGGATGTGTCCATCTCAACTTAGAGATGAGCTCCAGATTGGGGCTGGCCAGCACTGGGGAGGAAGGATCGAGCTTTGACTCCTATCCTTATTTCAGCACTAATGACTCCGTGCTGAACATGTATTCAGTTCAGCCCGATTCATTTAGTCAGTCTTTGGTGAAGAAGTGACATTTCACTAGAGGATATACATACACTGCTTCTTTGAGAAGGGAAACACATTTAATACTCAGTGGTAATGGACAAATTAAGGTACTTTATTTCTTCTTATCTTTAAAATAAAAACGAGGCCGGGCTTGGTGGTGCATGCGTGTAATCCCAGAATTCTGGAGACAGAGACTGGAGGATCACAGTTCGCGGCCATCCTCAGCTATTTAGTGAGGCCTTCCACAACTTAGATCTTGTTTCAAAATAAAGAATAAAAAATAGGGCAGGGGGTGTAGCTCAGAGGTCAAATGCCCCTGGGTTACAAAAAAAAAAAAAAAAAAGAAAGAAAGAACAATAATAAAATAAAAATGACCACTGACTGTTATTCATTCACTTAAAGAGGTGCTGAGTCCTATTATGTGCCACATTGGATTCCAAGGTTAAGGGATGTTGCGGCCACCAAACTGAAAGAATCTGTCCTTTTTTATTTTGGTGGTGCTGGGGATAGAACCCTTCTACCTCTGGGCTACCCTCCCACACCTATTATATACATATACATACATATATATATATATATATATATATATATATATATATATATTTTTTTTTTTTTTTTTTTAATTTGGAAACAGGGTCTCTTAAGCTGTGAGGCTGGCTTCGAACCTACGTGATCCTCCTGTCTCAGCCTTCCAAGCACGGGGATTACAAGCGTGCGTCACCATGCCTGGCTAGACTCTGTCCTTTTAAAGCATACTTTCTGGTGCCGAAGACAGAATAAATCATCAGGTAAGAAACCTAACAAGCTGTTGGCCAGTGCAGGAGGTATGTGGACACATGACAAAGGGTAAGAAAGAGAATGTGACGGAGTGGGAAGCGTGTGCTTGTCAGCTCTCCGTTACTGTGAAAAAATACCCAAGGAAAACAACTTCTAGGAGAAAAGTGTGTGTGGGTCTGTGGTGAGCAGAGTGTCAGGATGTCGTCAAACAAAGCTGCTCACCCCATTGCAGCCAGAAACAGAGGGAGAGAGAGAGAGAGAGAGAAAGGCCGAGGATGGGGACAAGAGGGTGTCGCCGAAGGCATGTCCCAAGGCCCCATGACCTTCCACCAGGCCCCACCTCCTACATCTTTCACTACCTCATGTAGTTCATTCCACTGTGAGTCCATCAATGAATTAATCCACTGATGAGGTAGGATTAATTCCCCAAAGCTCCATCCCGAGGCGTGAGCACTGGGTACCAAGCCTTACACATGGGAGCTTCTGGCGCACTCCAGATGCACGCCATCACACACGGGGTGCTGATCAGGCAACGCATTCAGACAGGTTTGAGCAGGCTCCTGCATGGAGAGTGCCGGCTGTACCGAGATCAGTGGCGTAGACCAGTGGTGTGGACAGCGCTGAGCGCATGGCTGAGCCGCGTGGACGGCACAGAGGGTGGGCGAGCTGAGGTCACATGTGCCAAAGCAGAGGAAGGCCCCTTCTATTCTGGGTTGGATGTCGATATTGAAAGTACTGAGTGGGGAGTGGGTCTTGAACATAAACAGGCCGGTTCTCTGGGAAGTGCTTAGCTTCTCTGCTGGAATCCTATAAAGAGCTCTGCAACGTGATGGGGCTAGCTGTAAACCTCGCCAGGCAATGAGTGGATGGCATCACGTCTACTCCTTAAAGCCATGGGACAGATGAGAGCCCATGGTGAATTGGAATTGACAAAGCAGAGTAGTCTCAGCAAAGGACTCTGGGAAGTGCCCGTATGCAGATATTATAAAGAAATGAGAAAGAGGGCTGGGGGAGTAGGCAGGGAATAAGAAAGAAAAGCAAGAGAAAGGCACCAGAGAAGGCACACGAAAGAGACAGGCCGAGGAGAAAGCCCCTGGCTGCTGACAGCCATGCTGAGACCTGAGATGAGTGCTCGACAGCTGTGAGGACCAAGATACTGTTTTCACAACAAGATGTGACTGAGACAGTGATTTCAAGGGAGAAAGGAAGATCAAGAAGGGGGAAGCTACTGTTTAAACAACTTGTTTTGAAGAGTTTTATCAAGGAGGTTTAAGAGAGGTTATAAAAATAATCTTATGGCCAAAAAAGCTTTTTTTTTTTTTTTTTTTTTTTTTTGGTGGTGGTACTGGGGGTGGGACCCAGGGACTTTTCTACCTCCAAGCTATACTCCCAGACCTATTTTATATTTTGTTTGGAAACAGGGTCTCACTAAGTTGCCAAGAGCCTCACTAAATAGCTAAGGCTGGCTTCGAACCTGTGCGATCCTCCTATCTCAGCCTCCCAAGCGCGGGGATTACAATTGTGCACCACCACGCCTGGCCTGAAAAAGTACTTTTAATATGCTTATATTGGTGCATTATAGCTCACATCATAATGTAAACTATGTTTGTAAGAGCGCTGCCTGTGAGAGCCAGCCCCCTCCCCTTTTAATTGGTGAATTGTAATCATACATTGTAAAAGTACTGAGATGTAGGCTTCTGCTTAAAGGGTTAACAAAGCAACCCTGACTCCTGAAGAGCAGCTTGTAATGCCAAGCTGGGAGGCAGGCAGACTTCAATCAGTGAGCTATGAGTCTTGCCAAATGACCTTCAAGGTCGGGAAGCAGCCCCGGCCCTCTCGCTGAAGGTCCTTCCCCGCATAGACATCTCCCAGGAAACTTATTGGCACGGTAAACTGCTTCTGTAGAACAGTTTGCTTATTCCATACCTGCTTTGACATTAGAAAATGTTGCCTGTGTCGCCCCCTTATCTGGGCTCACACCCGGTACAAAGGGAGGTAACATCCTAACATCCTGTCCCGAGCTCTCTTGACATCCTTTCCCAAGCTTTCTTGAATAGATATGAACCCCATGTGAATACCTCTTCTGTGCCTATAAACGTAGAGCTTGAAATGTGGTCGGGGTCTCTTCTCTGAGGACTGGCCTGTGTGCTGGTTAAGGAGATTTGACCCTGGTATACCAGCAATAAACCCTGCCTGTGATTTACAGCTTCTGGTGAGTTCTCTGTTGTCGGGGAAGGGGCGACTCTTGGACCTTAACATGTTGCCGATGACATACACGCACACAACACTTGGTGCCCCTCCACCTCCCCATCTCTCTCCTCCAAATACAGAATACTGAGACTGACGTTGCTCTTTTCACATAGAAACACACAGTCGGTGGTGGTAATTCTATTATGGAACCTCAGTCTTCTCCCTCCCCTTTCCTTCGCCCACCTCTCTGGTTCCACGGAGGTTTCTCCTCCTTTACCCGCAGTCCCTCTGGTATCGCAGTTGCTCCCTAGCTTGTGCATATTAGGGAACACAGGATCTCTTCACTTTCTGGGACCTGCTAATCTCACTTAACACAATGTTCTCCAAGTTCTTCCATTTTCTTGCAAATGACATGATTTTATTCTTTATTGCTGAGCAGAATTCCCTTGTAAGTATATCTCAAAATTTGTAAACCATTCATTTGTTGATGGACACCTAGGTCGGTTCTGTAATTTGGCCCTTGTGAATTGTGCGGCTATGAGCACGGGTCTGCTGGAGTGATGGTAAGCCTGCTTCAATAGAAGAAAACTTGACAATGGAGAAAGAGAGTGGGTAAAACTGCAGGAGAGAGTCCTTGGCCATGAGCATAGTGAGAGTCAGGACTCCGCCCAAGATGGGAAGGAGCGAGGACTGTCCCTACGTGGGAAGACATGCAGAGGAGGAGGACGGTGGATTCCTTGGAGAGAGCAAGACATGTCTCCCCTGGCAGCTTTTACTTTCTCAGCAACATAGATAGTGAGCCCAAGATCTGAGTTGGAGAACAGGGCAGAAAAGCAAGAATTCTAAATCTAGAACTAAAGGAGCTAGGCTTGGTGGAGCACACCTGTATCCCCAGAACTTGGGCGGATGAGAGGGAGAATCACAAGTTCCAGGACAGCCTGTGCAAATTAGCAAGGCCCATAGCAACCTAGCAGAGTCCTGTTTCAAAAACAAAACAACAACAACAAAAAAGAAGGGCTGGAGGTTTAGTTTGCAAGTAGAAAATATAGAACTAAAACAAAGCAAACAGTTCGAAGATGCATATGTCCTATTTCAACTAATTAAATTTTGATTATCTTAAATTGGAAACTGTTGGGTTAGATCCCATTTTCCCCCAGATTGCCCCACGCAGTAAATTGTAATTTGCAAAGAAGAGTTAATGAAAGAATTATCTTTGATGATTGAAGGCTGCAAACACTAAGCATTAACTTCAGAACTGGAAATTATAGGTTAATCATACCTCTTTTTCACCTGCTAGTGATATTAGGGCCAATGAATACCTGTGGTGCTACCATAATGAGTTTTTCAGAACAAGAAAGTTGTATCACAAGAACTATTTTTACTTGTACTTGGGTTTCAGGCTATCAAATTTCATGATACATGAATAAAGCAGAAAATAGCTTTATGAATGAAACTGAAATGAAAGCACAAAAATGTTCCTAAAATGTGGATTTTATACTTCCTTGGTGATTTAGAAAAACCTTTAGAGTTCAACAATGGCAATACTAGTAGAGAAAGGTAATCTCTCCATATACTCAACAGAGGAAAACATTTAGCAACCTGGTAGTCTTGAAGACCCATGAACATGATAATAACACTCATCAAACACACACAAACACTTAAGCAAAAAGAAAAATAGCACAAAAACAAAAGTTTTTTCATAAGTGCCTTAACTGTCTACAATGTTATCTTTCATTTCCTTAGTTAAACTTTTTCCTAAGTATTTTATTCTGCTTAATGCTATTGTAAATAGGACAGTTTTCTTAATCTCTTTTGGATAATTCATTGTTGGCATATAAAAACCCAACTGATTTTTATGTTCATCTTGTACCCTTACTGAGTTCATTTATTAGTTAGAGCAATTTTTGATGAAGTCTCTAGGACTTACTATATATACTCACATGTAATCTGCAAATAGACAATTTAGCTTTGTCCTTTCCAATTTGGATGCTTGCCTTTCTTTTTCTAATTTTTAATTTCTGGGCTAGAAATTTGACCAATATGTTGAAAAGAAGTGGTGCGAGTAGGCACCCTTATCATGTTTCTGATCTTAGAAGAAGAGCTTCACTTTCCACTTTTAAGTACGATCTTGGACATGGGCTTCTCTTCACTAGTCTTATGACACTGGGGTCCATTTCTTCTACACATAGTTTGTTGAGAATTCTGATGAATATCGTCACACGCTTTTACTACATCCTTCGAGATAATATTTTTTTTTATCCTTCACTTAGTTCAATGGTGCATCACATTTATTGATTTGAGTATATTGAACCACTTTTGCATCCTAGGGATAAATCCCACTTAGAATGTGCTGTTGAGTTTTTAGTTTGCTAGCATTTTATGAATAAGTTTTGCGTCCCTGTTCATTAGGTGCAATGGCCTATAATTTTCTGTTCTTGTAGTGTCTTTGTCTACCTT
This sequence comes from Muscardinus avellanarius, assembly GCF_963383645.1. NCBI lineage: Eukaryota > Metazoa > Chordata > Mammalia > Rodentia > Gliridae > Muscardinus > Muscardinus avellanarius. Next base: position 59,829,218 of record NC_137803.1, read on the forward strand.
TGGTATCAAAGTAACACTAGCATTATAAAATAAATTTGGAAGTATTGAACTCTTTAGGTGAATTTATTTAAGTGCTTGGTAAAATTCACCTGTGGGGACATATGATTTTGGAGTTCTCTTTATTGGGAGGTTTTTGACTAATTTAATTTTCCTACTTATTATCAACCTGCACAGACTTTCTATTTCCTGATTTAGTATCATGTAGATAATTTTTTTTCTAGAAATGTATCCATCTTCTCTAAGGTCTTCAATTTATTGGCATATAATTAATGATTCATAGCGGTCTCTTATAATCCATTCTATTTCTGTGGTACAAATGATAATACTTCCTCTTTTTTCTTAGTCTAGCTAGAGATTTGCTTATTTTGTTTATTTTTTTCAAAAATCAACTCTTAGCCAGGTGTGGTGGCGCACGCTTATAATCCCAGCATTTGGGAGGCTGAGAAAAAAGGATCACAGTTTGAGGACAGCCTCAGCTACTACTTAGTGAGGCCCTTTGCAACTCAGTGAGACCTTGTTTCAAAATAAAGAATGAAAAGTAGGGCTGGGTGTGTAGCTTGGAGGTAGAATGGCTCTCGGTTCCATTCCCAGTACCATAAAAAAAAAAAAAAAATCAACTCTTCATTTCTTTTATTTTTTTGCCTTCTTAGTCTATATTTCATTTGTTCTGTTCTGATCTTTATTATTTACTCTCATCTGTAGACATTTTGCCTAGTTTATTCTTCTTTGTGTACTTTCCTGAGATGTAAAGTCAAGTTGTTTATTTGAAATCTTTTCTTTTAATCTGGGTATTTTGGGCTGTGACCTTCTCTCTTAGCCTTGCTTGTTGCTGAGTCTGTCAAATGTTATGATGTGCTTCTAGTTTAGTTTGTCCTGAGATTTCTTTCATTATTTTTTATTTATTCTTGGGCCTGTCGTTTGTTTAGGAGTGTCTTGTTTAATTTTCTCATATTTTTAAGTTTTCCAAAACACCTCCTATTATTAATTTCTAGTTTTATATTATTGTAATCATAAAAACAATATTGGAATGCTTGCTCAGCATATTTGAGGCCCTGGGTTCAAAATCCAGCAAGGAAAGAAAGAAGGGAGAAAAGAAGGGAGGGACAGAGGGAGAGAGGGAAGAGGAAGATGTGTGAAATTATTTCAGTCTTGTTAGAATTATTTTGAGATCCAGTAGATGGTATACATCAGTGTATGTGCTGTAGCTGTTGGACAGAACGTTCTGTGCATGTTTGTCAGGTCTATGGGCCTATGGCGGTATTAAAGTGCAAAGCTTTCTTACTGATTTTCTGCCTGCATGAATCATCCAGATAGAAAGTGGTATATAAAAGTTCCCTAATTACAGTTTTTGTCAATTTCTCCCTCCAGTTTTGTTAATATTTGCTTCACGCAATAGCAAACGTTTCTATACATTTACATAGACACAAACTATTACCTCAGCTATTCTTAGCTTTAAAAGATAATGAGTTGTCATGTATATCTAAATGAAAAAATATCTGAAATATAGGTAGTGTGTACAAATGCATACACACTTACACACAGATACACGCACATGTTGGAAGAATAGGAGGGAAAGGAAAGTACTTAAATAACTGCAAGTATGAGCTGTCCCACCACGCTGTGGAAGACATGGACTGCTGCTCTGCTCTTGATCCCTGTGCCCCGCAAACGGGAACAGTTCCTGGCACTCAGAATGGTCTTTATTTAAATGTGTGGCACAGTTCTCACACAGCATAGCCCAACTCACTTCACCCTGGCCCTGAGTGCTCAGCGGTGCTACCGTCCAGTTCCATGGGGAAGACAGCCCAGTCTTCTGGGCTTGCTGAGACACACCCTCCACTAACTGTGGCTAAATATGCTTTTCACTTTACTTGCTGAATTTAGAACCTACCCTGCATCTCCACTTTGTTGTTGAATTTTTCCTGGCTGCCTGGTATTAATACAATTTGGTGGGAGGTATTACATAAAAGATTCCTTTTCTAGTGATTTCCATTACAAAACACAAGTCCATTGCAGTCGAAAAGAAAATGTTGGCTTCAAGGAAAATGATGGAGGGGATTCTTGTCAAGCTAAAGAACATAAGCTGCACATTCAAGAATGTAAACTTCCATAACTCTATTTCTTTTATGCTGCTTGACTATTTTTTGGGACAATAAAAGCTTTTAGTGCTCAAGAAAATAGTAAAGAAGCAATAAGGAGAATGTGGCTATTCAATGAGAATAATGTTTTGGAGAAGAGGGTCGATAATGCAGAAGAAGAAGTGCCATGCTCCTGGCAAGTGCATTCATCCCTGAATGACCTTCAACTACTTGGTGTCTATAGAAGGAACATTTCCTATAGAAAATGCTTGTGTAGGACAAGTACAACTAAACTTAGAAGTATCTGAAAGAATGGGTCAGATGTAGCAGAAGACCAGACTGCTGAGGTTAAGCCTAGTGGACCATAGCGAACATGGTATAGAAAGACCACTGGCTGTCACAGGGCCATAACAAACATGGTATAGAAAGACCCTTAGCTGGTCACAGTGGTCCTGGATTTGCATCTTCAGTGCTTCCGGTGAGGAGTTCCTAAACATGTCAACCTGTGAGGAGGTTGTGAAGGTCAAGAGAGATGGTTATTGCTGGGTGGGCCGGTGCCAAGAGACATTACCCCAAAGACCCATGGGAAGGATCCTGTTATCTCAGGATCATAGGAATCTTAGATGCTGAAATAAAATTACTCCTCCAGTAAGAGAAAAATATACATATTTTTACTTTCAATTTTGAAGTAAATACCAAAACATACATGAAAAGTAATAAGTAAGTCAAAGGCTCTTAGTTCCCAACTATACTACATTGTCATTCCCTGGGTTTGTCTTTTACAGTGTTCATTTAGGTTTGTATATATTTTGTAGAATTTTAGGTTTGTATATATTTTCAACTTATTGACTCTTGGTTGCTTAGAACGCAAGATGAAATAAAAAATGCATAATCTGTATGCGGATTTCCTTCTTAGAACATAATGTCTCAGGAAACATAATGTTTCTTTTACATTAAATTTGATTCTCTGTTCACTCCTATGAGTCATTTAAGGACACCTTCACTTGTAAAAGGAGACTGTCAAGTAGTTCTCGGTCTGTTGGGTACCATGAAATCCAAATGAACACAGTGTTTCCCAACAGGCTACTGCTGCTAAGCTTGACTCTACAGCCACGCCCAGGGAAGGTTCCCATCACCCACTTCCCATCCTCATCCTGACCCCCAGTTTCAAAGATGAGTTTGCTCTGACTGAACGACAGCACCACCGAAAGGCAGCGTTTCATCTCACCATTCAGCCTGGTCTTTGGGCAGCCCCAAAGGCATGCGATGCCCCCCTGTCAATCAGGATGCCTGGAGCTTCCAGGCCAGGCAGCAGTACGAGCTGTCAGGACTCAAGCCCCTTGGCTGTTTCTGCTTTTGCTTTCTAGAGTACTGGGTACTGAATTCAGAAACGTCTACCTCTGAGGTATACCCTCTAGTCCTCTTTTATTTTCTTATTTTGAAACAGGGTCCCACTAAGTGGCTGAGGGTCTTACAAAATTGTGGAGGCTGGCTTCGAACCTGAGATCTTCCTGCCTCCGCCTCCCAAATCCTGAGATTACAGGAATGCGCCATCATGCCCAGCTAGGACTCACTCTCCTTCTGCACTGCGGCTTCTGGGGGCCTTGGTCATGGTGTCACCAGCGTACAATTTATGTCTCAAAGGACTTTCAAGTTCAAGCCCAGTGATTACAGTGGTTAGTTAGGACATTAGAGATCCCAAATGGGTCTTTACTCACTAGAAAAAGGAAGTTGGCAAAGTTCTTCCTTGAGCCATATTTTCAGGAAGTTAGTGGGTCAACTCTGTAAGGTCATGCTAGACATTGTAGGATGATATAGTATAAGAGCAAAATAATTGTATTCCGTTTCCTTCCCCTTCCTTGGAAGGCGCTCTAGTGTCTGAATAAGGTTAAAACCCTTCCAGAGAAATCCCAAAAGGGTTCTTGCCCCATTTGAGATCTCCAGAGATATCCACATGCCCGACTCCCATTAATGTATGGTCAGAAACGTCATCCATCTGGATAGGGTGAGAATTTGGCCCTCCCGCCAAGCAACTGAGTTTTCTTTTGACTTTTAGAAGGTAGTGAGTATTCTGTTTTAAATTTGCACAGAGCGTGTCTTGTTTAGGTTCAATCTCCTATTGTCTATATATGGGTTGACAAGGGTTGCCATGCTACACCACACACCAACCAGGAACAGAGACCGGGAGCAAAGGAAGTCATAGGGCTTTAGGAGGAAATAGTCTGCCTGGCTGTCCTGGGCGGGCACCAGGCATCCAAAGTAAATGAACTCTGTCCCCACGTTTCCAAAGGTAGAGACCGCAGAGGAGCACTTCAACAAGGAACATTTAAAACACATGATATCACTAAGACTGTAAGTACATTTTGAAATGTATTATTTTTTTCTTGGTAACTCTATCATGTAAATCTGTAATTAGGGACTTCTAAAATAGCTAACTTTTTAAAAAAACACAATATGCTGTAATTGTCTATTAAGTCAATGAGTACTCAGGGACTCTTAAAACTGCTGATTACTTGTGTGTTGTGTTTTGGAAGAACAAGTACGAAAGCTTCCTTATAAAATACTCTAAAATAAAATGAAATTGAAAATGTGCTATTACCTGGTCAAGTTAACAATCTTTATTTTTTTTCTTCATGGAAATAGCATATACTCATCAGTGCATTTATTGTTTCAGACCTGGGCTCTCATTGTATTGACTCTTATTTTGTAATCTAAGTGAACTCCCATGTCTGATTGAATAAATTTTTTTCTAATTCCACAGAGTTCCAAATGCTCACCAGAGAGGGCTTTATTAATCACTTCTTTTTTCTTTCTTTTTTTTTTGTGGTATGGCATTCTATCTCTGAGTTACATCCCCAGCCCTATTTTTATTTTTATTTATTTATTTTTGAAGGTCTGGGGATTGAATCCAGAGGCATTTGAACCCTGAGCTACACTCCCTGCCCTATTTTTTAGTCTTTATTTTGAAACAGGGTCTCACTGAGTTGCAAAGGGTCTCACTAAATAGCTGAAGATGTCCACAAACCGTGATCCTCCTGTCTCTGCCTCCCAAATCCTGGGATTACAAGTGTGTGCCGCCATGCCTGGCTAATCACTCATTTTCTAATGGAAACTATTTTAACTCACTTAACAGGGTGAACAATGAACCAGACAATATGGTACACTTACAAATTATTGTGTTGTTTTATATATCTTCTGTGTAATGAACCAAAATAGATTAAAATGAGCTATATCTTTTATCAAATTAAGTTCTACTCTGTGTGTTTATATGTAACAGTTAAATAAATCTGTAATGATCCCAAGGTCTTTAATAGAAATTATAAGGGCTATATATATTATCATTATAGTCTGTACTATTATTCTACTAATATTTGATTTAACTTCATAATAATGTTACATTTGATTTACTGCATAATCAAGCATCACAATTACTTCCAAATATAAATTGAACAGAAACTAAATAAAGAATAATGACAAAATTATTTAGACATGGAAACTAGCTGGGAAATCTCCTTTTTCTGCTTGTCAACATCTGATTTGTGACTTTCCAGTGTCAGCTATAAGGCTGTCTTGGCGTGTCTCCCCCACAAGGCTAGATAGATCCCAGAGCTACTGCCTAGAAATCAGTCCGCCAAGGTTGCAGGTGAGAAGCCACAGAGGACTTGAGAGATGCGTGTCTCTTTGTCCTAAGTGACTGTCCAACTCTTAGATACAGAGGTGACACAGACAGATGCTTTTGGATATAAGCCAGACTCTAGCGAGGCACTGACAGATCCCGCCCTCACTCTCCCCCCATTTATGATGCTTAGAGTTTCGTGGGAATTACAAATTAACTGTATATAAAAGGTGCACTATGGTGAAAAGAAAGTGGTGAAATGAAAAGGATAATACAGGTGGCTTTTCTTTGGATAATGTGGCCTGGAATATATCTCTAAAAAGGGGCGTTTGAAATGAACTGTAAAGAGTGAGTAAAAGCCAGGCATGGTGGCTCATGCTTGGAATCCCAGCATTTGGGAGGCTGCGACAGGAGGATCGCGGTTCCTGGACAGCTTCACGCCCTTTGAAACTCAGTGAGACCCCATTTCAAAATAAAGCATAAAAACATAAGGCTGGGGGGTGTAGCTGGGAGGTTTAAAGTCCCTAGGTTCCATCCCCAGTACTGCAAAAAATAAAATATAAATAAATAAAGACTAAATAATTCATCCATTAGAAGAGAGGCTGAAGAAACTAGCTTATACAGAGGCCCTAGCATAGAAGTCTGTGTTTAAGACTCTGAAAGAGCCAGGTACCGCGGTACACATCTAGAATCTCTGTACTTGGGAGGCTGAGACAGGAGGATGGTAGGCTAGAGAAGAGCCTCAGAAATTCCACAAGACTCTTCCAAAAATTTTTAATAAAATAAAAAGGGTTGAGGTTTATACCTAGGAGGTGGAATGTCCCTGAGTTTCTTCCCCAGAGAAGAGGAAGGGTAGGAGGGAGGGAGGGTGGGAGGGAAGGAGGGAAGGATGGTGGGCAGGCAGGTAAGGGGCAGTAAGAGGGAGATCAGGAGGTCCAGGAACGTTTCACATTCCCATTCGCGTCTCCCCCTCTGTGGGCTGGCACTGAGTGGGCATCTATTGGTGAACGGGGAGCTCCAAAACAAGACTGGGGCCACGGCAGCTCCTGGCTTCCTTTGGCAAACGGAGGCAACTGTGCATCTCTAGGAAAGATTGCACATGGCTCCTTCCGCAGGGCGGCACGTGATACCACAACAGCAGCCAGAGGGAGGTTAGCGATCCCAGGGCTTTGGCAAGGCTGCCTGGGGCACCAAGGATACCTAGCTATTCTCAGGAAGGAGCGCAGGGGCTCTGAAAGGGCTGGAGGTTAAGCAGAAGTGTGGAGTCAAGAATAAGAGCCACGAAAGAGAGTTCTGAAGATCAGAGAAAAAAAGCGAGGACCCCTCCTTGGGGGAGTATCTTGGGCTCAGCGAGGATTGCCCTTTGTGGACAGGGGAGGTCAGTCTTTTCCTGGGGAGCCACACACCTGTGAGCCTGGGTATCGGGAACAACTTGCAGTCACAGGGATGTTCCAGCTATCTTGCTGTGACATCTGTGTTTGTTTTTGCCACCCTTCCCCCATCTGCCTCCTACAGAGCTGCTTATGCTAAGAAACAGAGAATGCATCCCTTCCAGACCAAACTCAGCACCTTGTCAGCCTGGCCTCATGCTGAAAACTGTGACCCGCTGGATCCTCACATCCAGAGAGGGTGGTGGTACCCAGAGGGTGCCCACCTGGTGACAGAAGAGCAGACTGCATGGCTAAGTCAGGACACGCAGCGGGACCAGGCACACCCCGTCTGTGTCTTGACAGATGTGCAACCATTCAGTTTCTTCACCTCTGAATGACCGGTTTGGATCTGATCGACCACTAAAACTCTGTTGCTTTAAAATTCGACATCAGTTTTCCATTGTACATCCCTATCTTTGATGACTCTCATGTAATTGGTCGTGGACTTGCCCAGGAGATGAACCCAATGGTCTCTTCATGTGTGTTGTGTTTATACCCAGGCTGAGAGCAGCCTTGTTGTCTCAAGTGGGAAACAGGAGCGCTCACGTCAGAAACCTGAGGCCAGCCTCACCTGATGGTCCCTACAGGAGATGCTCCAGACCAAGCCTTGTGGCTGCCCCAGAGCATCCCCAGAACCCTGCACACCCCACCGCCCTCGTCACGGCAGGTGCGCTCTTTGTCATTTCAGATAAAACACCTTATGTGTACCCCGGGGAGAGAATTCTATTGGTTGCCAAGTGGTGCATCCAAATCTGCCTGTAATTAAAAAGAAAAAAAAAACAGTTCTTTTGTCTCAAGCTTTATCTATCTTATTAGAAGCACTGAGACTTGTCACATTTTTAATTTTGTTTTTATTCCTACTCAAAAACATTAACAAAGCATTGCCATGTAATGGAATATTTTACATTGTTTACCTCTGGTTTCTGAGAGTGTTAAAACAAAGGCTGAAGGGGAAGGGGGTGGAATAACAAATATTCAGAGACCCCACCACACACAAGCTAGCAGAGTGCAGGGCTGGTTCCTCTCAGTCTACAGTGGGAAGCGTGTGGTCGAGGGATGGGAGAGGAAGAGCTCGGCGCTACACAGCACACAGAGAGGCCCGTTTGCAGATTAGCCCATTACACTTCCTACTCTTCAACATGTATTTTCTGACATGCATTTACTGCTTGCAACAGCTGCAAAGGCTCTGGACCCTTGGAGGCTCCTGTTCTAGAAGGGTGCCTCTGCCCTTTCACTCAAAGGGTGACTCTCCAGAGCTCCAGGCCACTCTGTCTGAGGCATTACAGACAGTGTGACGAGGGACCTGACAGAAGCTAGGGGAGAACGTAAACCTAAAAAGCAACTTGAAACAATTGCAGTGAGAAAGAAGAAGTCAGACAAGGAGCTGGAAGCAGCAGTGCTGAGTCAGGGAAGACATCTCTAGGTGGCATCTGAACAAAGTCTCAGCACATAGCACCCCAGCAAGGGGGCAGCATCCCTGGGAGTGAAGTGTGATGTGAGTTCTGGCCTCGCCAAAGGCAGTGTTCTCACTGCTGTGAACCAAAACCCTGACCGAGACAACTCAGATGGAGGGAGATTTATTTGCTCAGAGTTCTGGAGATTTCAGAGGTTCAGTCTATGTTAGACTGGGTGAAATGGGTAGCACTCAAAACATGGTAATGAGGAGGAGGGGGAAGTTGAGAGAGAGAGAGAGGAGAGAGGGGGGGAGAGAGAGAGAGAGAGAGAGAGAGAGAGAGAGAGAGAGAGAGAGAAGAGAGAAGAGAGAGAGGGAGGGGAGAGAGAGAGAGATAGAGGAGAGAGAGAGAGGAGAGAGAGAGAGAGGAGAGAGAGAGAGAGGAGAAAAAGGACGAGGAGGAGAAAGAGAAGGCAAGCGCTCTGTTTTCACATTCAGGAGAGTGCTCACAAGAATGCAAACACAAGGGGAGGCTAGACCATATATAATCCCCAAAGTCTCACCCCAGAGACCCCCCTCAGCAGCCAAGCCTGGCCTCTAACATGGTTGCCTTGTCTCTGTGAGGCCTAGGGAGGGGGGCATTCTAAAGCTAAACCATAGCACAGAGCTTAGGGAACCCAGCTGGGGACAGAGGCCAGCTGTGAACTGTCTCCAGGTGGTAAGAGATAAGCTCTGTGGAATGGTTTCTAAGAGCAGAGAGGAGCAAGGAAACTCAACTGTAGCACAGGAAGGGGTGACCCAGGGTGGCAGTGCACGCCTATAATCCTAGTAAGTGGGGAGCTGAGAGAGGAGAATCACAGATTGGAGGCTGACCTTAGAAACAGTGATACCCTCGGCAACTTACCAAAATCCTGTTTCAAAGTTAAAAAATAAAAGTAAAAAAGGAAGAGGATGTAGCTTAGACATAGAATATCTCTAGGTTCAATATCTCCAGTACACACACACACACACACACACACACACACACACACACATTTATATGGATATATGTATAAATACACACTTATAGGTGACAGTACATATATATGCGTGTATGTATGAAGAATATATACATATGTATGTATATGTGTGTATATATGATACATGCGTGTGTGTCTACAGTGGGTGACAAGGATGGTCACAATCCATCTCCCCGGGGGCATCAGACAAAGCAAGGGAGAGGGGTGGCATGCAGCACACCTCACTGCCAAGTCCCTCATATTCTCTGCCTGGTTGCAGGGAAGGGTACACACTTGCACACTAGGCACCAGGAACAGGGCCATCCGTGTAGACTAAGCAAAGAGGGAGGCGGAGGCTTGAAGACAGTCCCCCTGCCTAAGTCAGATATAAAGGAAGGGGAGCCGGGAGAGTGTGGTACACGCTTGTAATCCCCGCGCTGGGGAGGCAGAGACAGGAGGATCGTGCAGGTTCGAAGCCAGCCGCATGCACTGGCTTAAGAGACCCTGTTTCCAAATAAAAATGTAGAAATAGGTCTGAGAGTGTAGCCCAGAGGTAGAAGGGCTTCCAGGAACCCCAGTACCACCAAAAAAATAAATAAATAAATAAAAAGAAATAAAGGAAGGGGAGACAGGAGAGGACTTAGGTGAAGGCTGCTTATGCTCATTCTATTTGACAGTTAGAAAGCTATTGAAAAATATCAGAATAATTTTTTCAGTGGCGATGTGTTTATAATGTGCTGATATTTTTACTTAAAAAACAGTGAAGCTGGACGTGGTGGTGCACACTTGTAATCCCCCCACTTGGGAGGCAGAGACAGGAGGACTGTGCAGGTTCGAAGCCAGCTTCACTGGCTTAAGAGACTCTGTTTCCAAATAAAAGTATAAAAAATAGGTGTCTGGGAGTGAAGCCCAGAGGTAGAAGGGCTTCCAGGAACCCCAGTACCACCAAACAAACAAACAAACAAAAAAGAAAAAAAAAAACCAGTGAAATTAGTCCTCAGTTGAATTTGATTAATAGAGTTTACTTATCTAATATCCAAATCAGTAATTTTAAATGTTTCTTAATACTAAATGTTACTCAACACTCAATCTGTGACCAGCAACATCTTTCTGGCTAGTATAATTTTAACAATTATCTGGGGGGAGGAAGTCATATTGGTTGTATAGGTTGTAATAAAGTCAGCTCCTAATTTTCTGAACCACTGAAGAGAAGCAGAGGCGTGGGGAAGCCAACGCGCCTGTGCTCTGGGACCCGGCCCTGTGCCTTCCTGAAGGCCCCGTGGGCATCAGGCGGTTCAAAATCAGCGGGAATCTACTTAGTCTTCCAAGACTGCAGACCGAGAGGAGAAGCAGCGTGCCCACAGGCAGAACTAGCGAAAGCAGATGGAAACTGACACTCAAGACTTTGCAACCCCCAAACCCATCATCGTGTTCCTCAAGCTTGGCTACTTTCTAAAGCAAGAAATAACGGGCACTTCGTTGCCCGATGGAGGACAGAATCTGTGCACGGATACTAAGTCAGATGGTAAATGCAATGAGTTCTGTTTAAAGAAATTTAATATCGAATGTGGCTGGGATGACAGGTTCCCAATGACGTGACTGAAAAGACTGCCAGAGACAGCTGGAGAGCAAGACGCCCCGGCAGGCCTGGTCTGTAGGTTCAGGTAGCTTGGTGTCTGTCCAAGGACATTTAGAGAACATAAAGCATGATCGAGCGATTGTGACGACTCAATAGCGCCAGATTGTAATTAGTTCATCTTGATGCTAGGCAGAGAAAAAGTCTACCATGAAGGACTACAGAGCATGTCAGATAAAACAGACAAATCTTCTTGGGTAAGAAGAAGAGAGTTGTATCTGGCAGGGGATCGATCTTGGGGGAAGGGCAGCAGCAGGTGTAAGCGGTGACTAAGAGGAGGCTGCAAACCGGGCCTCTTCCCAGTACGCAGAACCATCAAGTGTTCAACCTCTAGAGGCTTTTCTCAAGTTACCCATCGAATAATTTCTATGACATTATAGTGTTGGTCAAAATTCACTACACAGCATCTCTGTGTAAGCTGTGAGCTCCAGCATGGACCCTGTCTTAGCTCGCTTTCTGCAATGAGATTAAGTAACATTGGCAAAGTGGAAACCAAAGGGTCTATCATTTATTTAGAAACACCTAAAATTTTAATAAATGCTAATAAAATTTGTATGAGAACCAACGAGTTGCAATTATGCTTATGCTCGGGCCACTTCCATCTCTAGACTGCTACTAATCTGGGTCCAGAGCACACTTCCAAGCCTGCTCAGCGCTGCTCCTTGTGGCCTTTCTGGGCTAGCCCGAGGGTCCAAGGGCGCGCTGCCCACTCCTTATGACCACATTAGCAATATACTTAGTTCTTACTCATCGATAGGCAATGATGGGATTTCATTTTATTGTGTGCATTTTAAAATGTAGCCTCTTCAGACTTAAATTGGAAGCTCACTGAAAAGAAACAAAAATATATATGTGTATGTATGTATATATATATTTACTCAGCCATAAAGAAAAATAAAATTATGTCATTTACAGGGAAATGGATGGAACTGGAGAACATTATGCTAAGTGAGATTAGTCAGTCAAAAAATAAGAAATTGGATGCTTTCCCTAATATGTGGAAGCTAGAGAGAAAATGGGTCATAGAAGGAACTCATGAAGAAGAAGGAGATACTACAGATGAGCAAACAAGGTGACTTAACTGAGGGGGATGGGAGGGAGGAAGATGGAAATTCCCTAAAGTACATGATGTCCATTCACAAACATATCAAAGTCAATCACTAAGCCAAACTTAAAAGGGGGGGGTGGGAATTGAGGAAGGACTAATTGGATGATGTGTACTTGAATGCCTCTACCAGCTTGCATGCGATTAAGATGTACAACTATAATGCATCAATTACATTTTTTTAAAAAAAGAATGGATATATTGCCGGGCATGGTGGCGCACGCTTGTAATCGCCGCACTTGGGAGGTAGAGACAGGAAGATCACGCAGGTTCGAAGCCAGCCTCTCTGGCTTAAGAGACCCTGTTTCCAAATAAAAATATAAAATAGGTTTGGGAGTGTAGCCCGGAGATAGAAGGGTTTTCAAGAACCCCAGTACCACCAAAAAAGAAAAAAAAAAAAAAGAATGCATATACATGTATATGTATTTTATGCATATATGTATTTCTCTCCTTTATTCTAAGGTATTTATTGTAATACTAGCTGTGAATATGTTGACAAGAGAAAAATAAACTTATAAAGAGATGAGAATAAGATTAAAAAACTGTCTACACATATTCTCTTATTTTCATACATTATCACTAGTAAGCAACCTGCTGTAATATCTTTTGTAAAAATTCACTTAGGAAAATCAGTAAGATGGATGAAGTTCAAGTCAGGCTCCAATTCTATAAAATGAGAGTAGATTCAATAACATCAAGATTTTTTTCTAAGTCCTACTAAACTTTTAAGTTTTTAGTATTTGATCAAAAAAGGAATCTACTATAATATGATGAAGTAAAGAAAATGTTTGAATCACATAACTACAACAAATTAAACAACAGAATGCAGAAATCTGAAAGCTAAAATATCTAAAAATATCTTTAAAATACCCGAAAGTTAATGTTGGTCAGATGATGCCTTCTTCACACATGATAAAGTATCAGGTATCATTTTATACATCTACTAATTAAATGCAATTATTTTGATCCTATTATCAAGGATACTAGACATTACAGTGAGAAAAGTTTAGTACGAATGACATGAATGAATAAAATCAACCCTGTGACTTAAAATAACACTCAGAAATGAAAGATGTTCTGATGTCGTTGTCTGTACGAACATCATCCATAAAACCCAGGCTGAATCACGACGCTGTGCCCAGTCCTGCCGCCTTCTCACCACAGGCCCCTGACACACACCAAGGCCGCGCTTCCCCCTCTGAGAGACGCTGAGAAACAGGAACGCCGTGCGTGTGTGATGTGCTGGCTGCAGAATCTTAGGGGGCTGCCGTCCACGCTGCTTTGAGTAAATCCACCTGGTGTATTTGAGGAATGATGGTGACAGATTAAAGTATGGAGATGAATAAATACAGAGTATGAGAGGTCTTATATATAGAGAGAGTGAGAAGATAGAGCCTGGAGGATACTAAAAATGTTTTAGGATAATAAAAAATTTCAGGAGTGGAGAAAATGGATTGAGCTTGGGGTTCCACACAACTGTTTCAAGAATGAATGAGAAGAGACAACCATGAAGCCGTTGCAACAGTCACTGCTATACCCTCAAATGTTGTCTTGTTGGAGGACATAAACCAACCATCTGTTTTTACTTCCAGTGTAAAAATGATTTGGTGATAAGTAAGTAACAGGATTGATTTTGGAGGTGTGTGTCTTTACAATGGGCATGGGCAATATATATTTAACTATATAGTATTTCAATATATATATATATATACACACACACACACACACACACACACACACACACACACACACACACATATATATATATATATATATATATATATATATATATATATATATATATATTGCTGCAGTACTGGGGATGGAACCCAGGGGCATTCTATCTCTGAGCTACATCCCCAGCCCTATTTTTTATTCTTTATTTTGAAACAGGGTCTCACTGAGTTGCAAAGAGCCTAACTACATAGCTGAGGCTATCCTCAAACTACTATCCTCCTGTCTCAGCCTCCCATATGCTGGGATTACAAGCGTGTGCAACCACACCCAGTTTGAAATACATTGTAAACATGTCTTAAAGTCTAGGTATTTAAAATCAGTAAGACAAATTCTTATGATGCAAATATGCATAGTTAAAATCATGGTTAACTAAACCTATTATAAGCCATTTGAATGATTAATCTAAAGTTTATAACAGAAAACGAAGTGGAGCAATAATAGAAAGTCATGACCAGGAGAGGCAGTTATAAGTGATCTTTTCCTCGAATTCTAATTACTGAGTAAGAGTACATGGCATGAGACTCTTGTAAGAAGACCGCCAACAGCACATGAAAATTAAACTTTTTTAAAATGTGAATTCAAGCATTTGCCAAACTCCATTTGCATTAATTTTAGCTCAATTTCAAATCTGGAGCCTTTAATAATTCACCAAGCTTTATATAAAAATGAAAACCTATGGGATGTTGTTATGGTTTAGATATAAAATGTGCCCCAGAAAGCTCATGCATTGAACAGTGCAGCCAGGCTCAGAGTGAGGCAGGCGGGAGAGGACGGGTCACTGTGCCGTGGCCCTGGGGACTGACCCTCGTGTCCGATTCTCTCTCTTTCCTTCCTGGCCTCCGTGAGGTGAGAGCGGCTTTTCCCTCTACCATGCTCCAAAGCCTGCTGCCAAACATTTTCTGCATCAGAGGAAGTCATCCATGAACTGAAACCTCTAAAACCGTGAGCCAATAAACTTTGCTTTCGTTGTGGTGTGCTTGTCTATATTTTGGTCACAGCAGGGGAGAAGGAAAAGCTAGCTATAACAAATATTACAACATTTCCTAAAAGCGGGTAACATTAATTGAGTACCTCCTGTGAGTCAGGCAGTTTTTAAAGTGTTAAGCATATTTTTATTACGTATCATCATCATAAATTTATGAGGTAGATAATATCATCTTTATTGAATAGATGAAACAGAAGCAGAGAGAGACATCCAACTAGTCATGCAGTAAAAACAGATTCAACTCTAAGCATTCTTAATCCAGTTTGCACAATTTAACCACTAAGCTAAACTTCCTCCAGAACTTACATGTTTAGATCCATCCCAGACTCAACGGGAGAACCTGTGCCTCTCACCAGCCTAGTGAAGTCCATATTCGGAGAAGCATTTGAAATTATGATGAGAACCCAAAGTAGAGTGATAGCTTTGAGAAGAAAATGGGGGTTGGGGATGGAATCTGGAGAAATTAATTAGAATAAGCAGGACTAGATGACTGGTCCTACAGTTGGGTTGAAGAAGGGATAAGGAGCGAGTTCAGTCTCAAATGAATTCAGCAAGAAGGAACCTCAGAGCAAGTAGAAGTTATGATAGAAAGAGCACTGTGGTCTGGGGCGGAGTTTAAGCTTAATGCATAGACCTCAGACATCCCTGAGATACTCAGGTGGAGAAACCAGAAGGCTCCAGGGGAGGTGAGGTTAAGAGAGCAGCTGCTATGCCTGCAATACTGATCCACCCTCAGCCCAGTTGGACCCGCCCTTAGCTGCAAAAGTTACTCAATGAGGAGTGGATGTGGAGTTGAGGCAGAAAAATCCCCCTGGAATGTAGGACTGTGAAGTCAGGAAGGAAAAAAAAAAAAAAAGTAGAACTGGGAGGAGTAAAAATCCCAGGTGCTGAGGCCTTTGGAGACCTGGAATTGCTCACAGGGCACCAAACGTGGTCTTCTTTATTTTGCATTCCTTGTGCACACAGCCTACATCTTATTGATGGCATTGTTTTTAAGGAACCTAGCGCAGTATTAGACTGTCCGAGAAGTAAGGGGTTCTTTCACAGATCCTGCAGGTTCTGTTAGGAATAAAGTTCAAGCATCATTTGGCTGGATCAGCGTAAAGCACTCTTCTTCCCAGAGACACATCCTAAGCAGCTGCATGGACGGAAACAGAAGAATAGGGAAGCTAAGAATGGAGAATGCTTTCATGGCAGTCTGGAACTAATTATTAGTCATGTCAGCCTAATCGGATCAGAGGACTCCTTCAGACAAAAGAATAAGATATTTTGGTTAGAGACTCATTAGAATTTAGAGTACTTAATTTCTTCCTTAACTTTAGGTGGCTAGAAAGGCAGAAAGAATGAAAATACCAATAAAATAGAGGGTTTTAAAATTTTTGCAATTAACTTTTTTAATTGCTGAAGTTTTAAATATTTTAAAATGTTTTCTTTCTAAAACTATATGTGGTTAATTATAGTAAAAACATTAAAATGGAATGTACATTTCAAAAATAAATCTGAAGTCAAGTATTATATCTCCTACATAGTTCTTGTTTCTGAGAACTACTTTGGCTATTCTGGATTTTTTGTTGTTCCAAATGAATGTAATTGGTAATTTAATGGGTATTGCATTGAATTTGTAGATCACTTTTGAAAGATCATTTTTATGATATTTATTCTTCCTATCCAATAACATGGAAGATCTTTCCATCTCTTAAGATCTTCAAGTTCTTTTTTCAGTGTTTAATAATTTTCTTTGTAGAGGTCTCATTCCTAAGTATTTTATTTTTGTGAGATATATTAATTTCTATATTTTTTGGTAACATCTCCTTTTTCATCTCTTATTTTAGTAATTTGGATTGATTCCCTCTTTCTTTTGGTTAGGTTGGCTAGTGGCTTATCTATCTTGTTGATTTTTTTTTTTTAGAAACCAGCTTGGTTTTGTTGATTTTAATGCATTTATTATTTTCTACTTCATTGATTTCTGATTTTAATAATTTTCTGTCTTCTACTGGCTTTGGGGTTAGACTGTTCCTATTTTTCAAGGGCTTTGCGGTGTGTCATTAGGTTATTTATTTGGTGATTTTCTGTTCTTATGTGGGTACTCAATCCCTGACTTCAAACTACACAACAATACCATAGTAATAAAAACAGCATAGTGTTGGCAAAAAAAACAGACACATAGACCAGTGGAGTAGAACAGAAAACTCAGAAACAAATCTGCACACTTACAGCCAACTGACTTTTGATAACGGGGCCAAAAACATACACTGGAAAAAAGACAACCTCTTCAACAAATGGTGTTGGCAAAACTAGTTAGCCATAAACAAAAAAATGAAAATAAATCCCACTTTCTCACTCTACACAAGAGTCAATTTAAGATGTATCTAAGACTTGTCTTCAAACTATACTATAGAGCAAAAGTAGTAAAAACAGCATGGTACTGGCACAAAAACAGATATACTGACCAGTGGATTAGAATAGAGGATACAGAAACAAACCCACACATCTTTAGTCAATTAATCTTTGACAAAGGGGCCAAACACATACGCTGGAGAAAAGACAGCCTTTTCAACAAGTGGTGCTGGGAGAACTGGCTAACCATTTGTAAAAAGATGAATCTAAACCCCTATATCTCACCTAACACAGGAATCAACTCAAGATGGATCAAAGACTTAGAAATTAGACCTGAGACGGTGAAGTTAGTAGAGGAGAACATAGGTTCAACACTACAACATATTGGCACAGGCAGTAACTTTCTCAACAAAACCTCCAAAGCTCAGGAAATTAAAGCAAGAATAAACAAGTGGGATAACATTAAACTAAAAAGTTTCTTCTCATCAAAGGAAACTATCAATAACCTAAAGAGGAAGCCTACAGAATGGGAAAGGATCTTTACCAGCCACCATTCTGATAGGGGGCTAATATCCAGAGTATACAAAGAGCTCAAAAGGCTCTACACCAACAAAACAAACAACCCAATCAAGAAATGGGCAAATGAACTAAATAGACACTTCACAAAAGAAGAGATACAAAGGGCTAATAGATACATGAAAAGATGTTCTTCATCACTGGCCATCAGGGAGATGCAAATCAAAACTACACTGAGATTCCATCTAACCCCAGTCAGAGTAGCAAGCATAAAGAAATCAAACAACAACAAATGCTGGCGAGGATGTGGGGAAAGAGGAACTCTTTTACACTGTTGGTGGGAGTGCAAACTAATTCAGCCACTATGGAGATCTGTGTGGAGATTCCTAAGAAAGGTGGGAATAGATCCACCATATGATCCAGCTATACCACTCCTGGGTATCTTTCCAAAAGGGTTGAATTCAGAGAAATACAGCAACATATGCATACCTATGTTCATAGCAGCACAATTTGTAATAGCCAAAATATGGATCCAACCCAGATCACCATCAACAGATGAATGGATAGCAAAACTGTGGGAAATACACACAATGGAATTCTATTCAGCCATAAAGAAGAACAAAATTATATCATTTGCAAGAAGATGGAAAGCCCTAGAAAGCATCATGTTAAGTGAGATCAGCCAAGCACAGAAGGAGAAGATACACATGTTTCCTCTAATATGCCCAAACTAGAAAACACAAAGGATACCAGTAGGACCCCAGATATTAGAGGGGAAATACTAGCTAAGTTTTAATGGAAAGATAGGAGAGGAGAAAGGCCGATCTTGATTAAGGAGCATCTTCACCTGAACATGTGTAAAATTATGAATAAGACATGGTTAACCTGGCCAACCATTGGTGGAGGGGGGAGAAAACGGGGGCGGGGGGGAGAGGGCACCAAATATAGTGTAAATGTATACTAGTTATGTTCAATTAAAAAATTGTTAAAAAAATAAATAAATTCAAAAAAAATAAAAAAAATTAAAAGAAGAGTACATTAAAAAAAAAAAAAGATGTATCTAAGACTTGAAAATCACACCAAAGACCTTGCAGCTCCTTGAAGAGGGCATAGGTCCAACACTTGAGCACATAGGCACAGGACCCCAAAGGCATAAGAATCAATGTGTTGGACTGAATTTAACTGAAGAGCTTCTCTACAGCAAAGAAAACTATCAAGAACCTCAACAGAGAGCTGACAGAATGGGAGAAAACTACTCCTCTGATAGAGGACTAATATCTAGAATACACAGAGAACTCAGGAAACTCACAACTAAGAAAACAACTCAATCAAAAAATGGGCCAGTTAACTAGACACTTTACAGAAGAAGAAATTTAAATGGCCAATAAATGTATGAAAAAATGTTCAACATCATCAGCAATCATTCAAAACACAAACGACAAATACTGATGAAGGCATGGAGAAGTGGGAGCTGTAATATATTGTTGGTGGGATTGTAAATTAGTGTAACCACTTTGGAAAACAGTATGGAGGATCCTCAGAAGAATGGGAACAAACTTACCATATGATCCAGCAACACCACTTCTGGGTATCTACCCAAAAGAATGGAGACCAAACTACCAAACTAATGCATGTATATCTATGTTCATAGCTTCACAATTCCCAATTGACAAACTATGAAACCAGCCATGATGTCCATCAACAGATGAGTGGATTACAAAACTGTGGGATATGTATACACTAAAATTCTACTCAGTCATAAAGAAAAACACAATTATGTCATTTATGTGGAAATAGATGGAACCGGAGAACATTCCACTAAGTGAGATTAGTCAGTCACAAAAAGTAAGAAATCAGATGCTCTCCCCAATATGCAGAAGCTAGGGAGAAAATGGGCCATAGGAGGACCTATAGATAAAGAAGGAGAAACCACAGATGAGCAAATAAGATGACCCAACTGAGGAGAATGGGAGGGAGGAAGAGGGAAATTCCATCATATACATGATGTACATTCATAAACACCAAAGTTAATCACTAAGCCAAACTTGAGAAGGAAGGAGAAAGAACGGGGAGAGAATTAAGGGCTAAATGAATAATGTGTGCATGTATGCCTCTACTATCTTGTACCGCATTAAAATGTATGACCACAATCCATCAATCAATCAATCAGTCAATAAATAAATAAATTGTTCTGACTTGAGCTAATACCAAGGACCCCTTTAGATGGATTTATAGATGCCAGCCCAGTCTTCCAAACTGAAATGGGAAAAATAAAGATTCCTTCACAAAGCACCATGGACATAATTTCTTCGCAATGATTACTTTTCATTTATTATAAAGCATGCCCCCTGAGACTTAAGTATGTGTAATTGGCTTTCCATGCAGTGGCAGTGATGATTAATTAATTTGACCTACCTGCTGTTTAGCTTGTGAGTGCCTACCATGGCATGAATTCAGGTGAAGAGCGTAAAGATGACCACACCGGGCAGAGCAGATAGGATGTGGCAGATGTAGGGGATGTACTGTCATGTCACAACACCCGACGGGGAGGATGTCAGGGCTGTCCACATCCATCCAGTAGTGATATTTATGGTCCCCACCGTCAAAGTGAACCTGTTAAAATGGGGTTTTAACAAATACTGCTTTGTTCTTAGTATTTCATTATTCTTCTATCAAAACATTTGAAAATGAATCTCTGAAGCTGAGACTGAAATTTTATTAATCACATTTTGCAGATGAAATAATAAAGTGTGTTATCCTACTGCCTTCTAATCTAGCCAACAAAGGCTATTCTGCCAATTTTTCAACGAAATTAAAGAGGTTGAAAAATGGAAATTTTGTCAGAGGGATTAGAATTTGAAGCAGTAAGCCCGATTCGTTTTCTCAACCAAGGCAAATGCTACAGTGCCACTGAGGGGCTGCACCTGCCCAGTAGCCGTCTGGCAGATTTGAAAGAGCCATGTCAGCCTGGTAACAACAGCCAGGCCCGCGCTGGCTAGGCTAGAGGACAAAGAAGCAATCCATTCCTAAGTCCTCACCAGTGAGGGGAGAGGGACTCTGGGGAACGAAGAGAGAAGAAAAAAGTAATGTTCCTGGGTAGATGGATTTTAACAGTTACCTAGATAACTATTAAAGGACAAAGTGAAAGTTATCAGGAAATCTTCTAAAGGAGGGCCTGAGCTCAGCAATCCACCTGGTAGGGACTCAAATAGGGCTCATTTATCATCACTTTTTGTTTTATCTAACACACACACACACACCTCACATAGCTACACAAGTCTAAGAGTAATTAAAATAGAGCCCTGTTTTATGACCCAGAAATAAAAAAAAATTATCAAATTTAACAAATTCTATGTTTTAGGAGTTTTATTTTTTTAATTGGAACTGAAGGGCATTCTACCTCTGAGTGACACCCCAGCCCTACACTTTATACTTTATTTTGAAACAGGGTCTCACGGACTTACAAAGGGACTCACTAAGTAGCTGAGGCTGTCCATGAACCATGATTCTCCTGTCTCAGTCTCCCAAATACTAGGATTATAAGCATGTGCCACCATGCCCAGCTCTAGGTGTTTTATATCTGGGTGAAAAAGTTAATTTTTTGTGTGTGCAAGAAAATGAGAATGAAAAGAATTCATTATTACATAATTCTTATAATTCTCTATGTATTTTCTGGTTTTAATTACCAACTAAATGAAGAATATATCTTTTCCAATGCAAAAAAGAACCCTATAAAATTTTGAAAATAATACATTGAATAAAGAGAACAAGGTACCCAGTACTACAGTAAATCAACATAAATATAAATAAATTATATTGTACACAGTACAGAAAAAATATCCCAAATTGGATGTACTAAGTCCCAATACTTTTTCTCAAGATTCATCTTTCTAAGCTAGCACTTTTCAAAGGATAGTTCCAAGATGAACAATATCAGCAAATCTGAACGTGTATTTGAAATGCAAATTCCTGGGCCACCCTAATCCTACTGAGTCAGAAACTCTGCAAGGTAGGGTCCCTCAATCTTTGTGCTTTCAAGCGAATCTGATATATGGTCCCGTTGATGAGCCAGTACCTCAGGAAAAACTTCCAAAAGTATATTTCTACCAGACCTAGGTCATTGCAGAGTACCCTTTTATAGTAATAACCACAAAACTGAGCAAAATATATGTAGTGCCTGTTTTCAGACACTGGAGAAGACACAGGACAGAAATGCAATTCCTAAGTCAAGGAAAGAACCTCGAAGAAGTCCTAAATGTCAGCCTGGAGGCGATTTTCTGTTTGCAACACGAGGTGGAATAAGGGGTCGGATAGGCAGTTAGGGGGCACTCGGATTGCAGCTCGGAGCTGATGTAGCAGCAGAACCCAGGAAGATAAAGAGATGGAGGATAACAAGCTACAGAAAGAGGGTCCTCAAAAGTCTACGAGTGGTTGTTCACCAGACTCTGGTCAGGGCTAAGCTGCATGTCTGCAAGGCGAGGCACTGGAAGAGTAGTTGATACGGACCCGAGAGAGCAACAAAGACCGTAAAGCCTTACGTTCTGGGGAGAGTAGAGACCAGAGGAGAGACATCCACACAGGAAACACTAGTCATATAAGACTAAATGAAAAAATTAAGTTCTCGCCATAATTGGACATAATTGTTTTTCAGAAATCATCAACATAAAAAGAAAAAAAAAGCAATTAATAGGTATTGACCATACATTTATTGGTAAGTAAAAAAAACAAAAAACAAAAAACAAATGAGAAAAATCCAATAAGAATGTGAAAAAAACTCAAAAGACATCTAAAAATAAAAGAAGTGTTGTCAATGGCCGATAACTAAATAAAAAAGAATAAAAAAGCAATTCATAGGTACTGGCCATACATATATCAGTAAAAGATGATAAAAATCCAATAAAAATGTGCAAAAGACTTATAGACACCTAAAAATAAAAGAAGTGTCATCAGCGACTAATAACTAAATCAAAACTATTTCTGCATCACTCTTCTCACAGAACAGAAACTGATATGCTCCGGCACCCCACCCCCACCCAAAAGTCTTGAGTTAAATGGCTGAGACACCAGTGACCGGCACAGACTGGGCTCTCCCATAACACTCGCCCGTGGGGCAGGTGTGATACTACACACTCCTAGTGCAAAACACACAGGCCAAACACCCCAGCGGGACCTGCTCCAGGGGTCAGGCCTTTCTGTGTCAGCCATTTTACTGGACCTGGGAATCCCACTGTATAATTATGTCTAAAACTGAAAAAGACTATCTTTGACAGTTTCTTTGACAGCAGATGCAGTGTCTTTATACATACTATGCAACATTTTCTCTTACATTCATTAGGAAATATCCAATGATCCTTTTCAAGGCTGCATACAATCAATCTATTACTTATGATGAACCCCTCCTAATCCATTGGTGTGATGCCCCCTCCTCTGCCAACGTTGCCTAAATTTAAGATGTATAATAAAAATCTGCACCCATTATATCTGTCTGAAAGATATTTTCATTATTCTGAATCTTTAAATCTCAGGACTGAAAATCCAATTTAAAAAATTCTTACTAGATGGTCAAGTTAATAGAAGAGACTGGCATCTGAAGACTATTTAGAGTCCTTTCGTAAAGAATCATTTTGAAAAGCAAATCACCCCCAGCATCATATTTCATCCATTTATGATTTTTCACATATTTGGGGTTGCACAGAGTAAACATATCGACCCTTCTTGCTCCTTTCTTGATAAACTAGAAATCAAAGGTCAGGTCACTGACTCTATGATGCTTCCTGGAGACATTAACATTATATCCACTGTTTATTGGTGATTGGTAAGATGACTCTGGAACTTAAAGAATTGGATGAGCATATAATAATAACTAAACGCTCAGTGTAAGTGCAAACGTGCCCATCTGACTGGCTTTCTGTTTTGCTTGGCCGTGTTTCCTGCCTGGCACCCACACTGGGAGGTGCCCTGGGTCTCTTGACACTTGCCATGGCCTCAATCTCCTTTGCTGCTTCCACGGACTTTGGCCCCACAGCTCACCCACCGAAAGGACTCAAAGCCCCGCATCTGAGTAGGATGCCTGCACACAGCAATCACAGCTCCTTCCTGTTTCTTTGGGCTGGTGGATGATGAGGCAGTTAATTATATAAGAACTTTGGGGCAAAATGTAAGGCTCAATCACAACAATTGTATTAGCCTAAGTGATTGTAATACTTGTTTTCACTTGCTATATGTTTTTAAATTTTAATTTCCACCTTAACAGGCTTATTGAATATGTGTGTTTTATTGTTAGTCTTTAAATCGATTTTAAATGCTTATGGTAAAAAAAATTATAAGCACATACATGATGTTAACTTAAGTAGATCCAGCCTTTACCATATCTAAGCTCATCCAAATTTAATATATTTTCAATTAAGTGAATTTGGCCTTCGATATCTTCTTCTATGAATAAAACTGGGTTTTAATATGTTATCTGGATACTGTTACTCATCACTATTGGTGCTAATGCGAACACAGTTCATCTTTTTTCCTGTAATGCAGGCTGTGAGCTATGTATAACACGAGGCAAATTAAGGGTAGGTCCAAGCAGGATGCTTGGGCAGGAACTTACTGAATACTAACATAGTCCAAGAGCAAGAATGCTTGCTTGTGGCAAGGCAGGCACTTGATTTTGTGCCTAAATATTCCAGAAGCCAGGCATGGTGGCTCACACCTGTAACCCCAGTACTTAGAAGACTGAGACAGAGGGATCACAGGTTAAAGGCCAGCACCAGAAACTTAGTGAGACCCTCAGAAACTTCATGAGATTCTGTTTCAAAATAAAAATTAAAATAGGACTGGGGGAATAGCTTGGAGATACAACGCCCCTGGGTTCAGTCCCCAGTTCTACAGGGGGGAAAATAAAATTTCCAGAAAGAGTTATAATATGAATATATTAGATGTATAGCAAACATGTAACATGTATAGCTAAAATATAAACATATGAATACTATATACATCTCTTTGCTTAATGCCCAGAGTATGTTCTTTAAATAGATGATCAATAGAAGCCTCAGAGAACATAAGAAAAGACACACAAGAAAATAAATTGTGAGGTTATTTGGAACTATTGTGGATATCTCTTATAGAGGAGTTATCAAAATATCAAAGGTCATCTTATAATGGAAAAAGGTAACACTGGATAATAGAGCAGTGCGGGTCCAGAAGTACTTACATTTTTTCACATTAAACGCAATCCACACATTGAGCCAAACTGCGCCCTCATCCATCCAGAAAAGGGTACAGGGAAAGGAGTGTGAAGGAAAGAAACAATTTGTACTGCTAAAAAGCTTTACTCTCACATGTTGTACTCATCATATGTAGGAAGCACTGAGCTACATAAGGAGTAGGAAATAGGCTGACCGTTTCCACACCAGCCTGCGTCAGAACTTCGCTGTCCCCTGGGCCACGTGCAAACCACCCACTGCCAAGGCCACGGCTGTTCCCATGGACTCCACTCCCGCCCAGGGTGACTGTCTCATGCCCTTGCCCTGCCAACCTCCTCCAAACATAGCCACTCTTTCACAAATCAATAGCTTCTAGTTTCCTTCTAGCCCATTCCCCTATGTATAATGGAAAAACTTTTCAAGTGCTAGATTGGAAAACTAATAGTTTTTCACTATAGCTATTCTGAACACCTTTCAGTTTTCCTGGCCACTGCCCAAATTTATATTTTTTAGGATAATGGTTATCAAAATTTAGAAGGCAAAATATCAATCTTCCCTGACCTGGACCAAGACCTAATCCAGTGGGAGTTAGGTATGATGGCAGAAGTCTGCATGTGTTAAGCCACACATTATGGATGTTTTTCTGAGGGTGGGTGGGGGTGAAACTTTTTCAGATGCTTGTTTAAGGTATCATCATGGCAAAAGAGTGTTGGTCAACTGTATTTGCCCTTAAAATCACAGTTCTATGTAAAGCAATCAACAGTAACAACTTTTTAGCCAGGCAAGGTAACACAAGTCTATAATCCCAGTACTTGGGAGGCTGACACAAGAGAAACAAAGTTTTTGTTATTGTTGTTGTTGTTGCTGTTGTTGTTGTTGTTGTTGCTGTTGTTGTTGTTTTCAGTACTGGGGATCGAACCCAGAAACATTCGACCTTCAAGCCATACCTCCAGCATTATTTTTTATCCTCTATTTCAAAAGAAATTCCCAGTCAGTTGCAAAGGACCTCACTAAGTAGCCGAGGCTGTCCGTGAACCCGGGTCCTCCTGTCTCAGCCTCCCACATGCTGTGATTACAAGTGTGCACCACCACACCCAGCTAGAAACACGGTTTGAGACCAGCAGCTTAGCAAGAATGTCACCAAACTAGTGAGACCCTGTTTCAAAAGCAAAAAACCAAAAAGGGCTTGGGGAAGAGGCTTATAGGTAGAGCAGTCTTGGGTTCACTTCCCAGTGCCCCCCTCCCCCCCAAAATAGAATAACAGTTGTAAGTTACAGGCCTTTTTACTTTTGCAAAATAACAAAAGATCAACAGAAACCTGCTTGGAGGCTTGATGCAGAAGAAATTTAACTCCAAATGCTTCCATTTGTGCCAATATGTCTAGTCCACGTTCACATCAAGTATGCCCACATACATTTCCATTTCTCCATTTCTATGGTTACGTTTATAACAAATACAATTAGTTTTTCCCCAGAGGATGTGCTTTCCCTGGAAGCTTCCCACAAGAAATGGCAATGCCAAATGTCTAATAGAATCCCCAGGGTTTTTATTCTTGTTAAGAAATCTTTAAATATTTCAGCAGAGTCAGGCATAACTGCCTCATTTGGCCTCGGAGGCTGCAGGTAGGTGGGTGTTATCTCAGGAAGAAAAACCTCTTTCATAAGCAGCGTGAGGACCAGGGTTTCAAAATCAGTTTATAACTCATATAAATATTTTCACAAGCTCTGCAATACACTGCAAAGTTTGAAGCACACTGAACATTGATGGTGAACACTGTGCGCCTTGGTTAATTTAGAGGCTGTTTCCTTTCTAGTTATTTACCGGGCTGCTGCTCCTCCTCTCTTTCCAGGAGAACGGTTCTTGTGGTGGGAACGGTTTCAGTGTTCATTCTCAATTTGTCCTGAGATTCTGAATTTCCACATTGGATCTATTTGTTTATATTTCATCAACTCAAAAAAAAAAAGACATGAACTATTTACAATAAAAGAAAATAGCATCTCTAAGTAAGAACAATAGGCCAGAAGAGATGGGAAGATAAAAAGGTAGTTATGTCTAGAGGGAGTCAGTGTATAATTTATTGTACAAACATGTTTGTTGAGAGTGAAAGGGAGCATTATTAATAATTAGACAATTCTAGCAACTGGAATTGTTCCAGCATTTAGATAAATCCAGTATTCTGCAGGAAAGCCGGGAGATATAATAACTTTAGGTAGTTTAAGCCTGAGATTGCTGTAAGTAAATACTCAATAGCCTGTCAACCAATGGCAAGAGGAAATTATACACTATTCTCATTTTAATATGGAAAAACGATGCTATGGTTAATTGAAATTTGTAAAATTTCCCCTGGGAGAAATTGATTTTCATAAGACATTTATGTAAGGAACACTGAACACTAGAATGGACAGCAGTATATAGAGTGTGTTATGATTTACATAAATATATAACATCTGTATGAGTAAAGTCAGCATGACAGAAACACACACAAGAACACACGTGGCTATACCTAGGAACTAAACTGTCACGAGCACTGTTTCTAAAATGTTTGAAGTCAGGAGTAGTTGCCTATTTTTTGCTTTCACATCTAGCACAGTATTTGGACTGTTATTTGCAATAACAGAAACCGTAATGTCTAATGTTTTTGTCTCCAGGATCAGATAGTATCTGGAGCACATTTGTTAAAGCGTTTAAACATTGTATTTGTTGCACAAGTAAAGGCATAGTTGACTGTGTTTGTTCAAATGTAGTAATTCAAATTAGGTAAACTTTATCAATCCAATAACCCTAAAGGGTCCATTGAAGTTTAATCCAATCCTATCTACTTATCCATTTATTTTATAAACCAGCTTTTGAGCTACTACCTTTTTTCATGAAATATGACATTCTAAAACAGGTGGAAATGCATGAGACTCTTTTAAGCCGTTTACTCCTCTGAAATACAGAAATAGACACATTCCCCTCCTGCTTGTGATGACTAGTCGTTGGGTACATAGAAATTTGAATTAGAGTAAAATGTGTTGGAGCTAGACTGAGGGAGAAGGCGGAGTCAAAGTAGAGCACCCTTGGGAAGAGGCCCAGGCAGAAGAGCGCTCCATCAGTGACTCACGTCCCCCTCCCCAAAATCCCCCAAAACCAACTCTGCAAAAAAAAGCCTGCGTTGAGTCTTAGGAATAAACATGATAAAAATGAGCTACACTAAATGGAAGGGGTTGCCTCTGTAGAAGACAGTGTGGAAGAAAGGGCATTAGGACAAGTGTCCTATTATAAAACTTAGAGAATTACATTTTGTTTTCTTTTGTGTGTGACTTTGATAAAAACAAAAACAGAATTTTCTACACGGATCCACTAGTTCACGGCTATGCTATTGCTAGATAAGAAATACAGGAAAAGAAGTGTAATTTTGAATTTGTTTGGTCTGGCTTACTCTGTTGTTGAAGGGGAGAGATAATTGAGTCTATTCGAAACATATTAAATTGAAGTTCCTACAAGATATTCAACTGAAAATGTCTAGTAGATGAATAAAAATTAGCTCTGGATTTTGCCCGAGGTAGAGAAGGCATGGGTCTGGGAGTCAGAGACTCACAGGTCCTGGGTGGGGCCAGGGGCATGCCGGAGCTGAGCGAGAGGGAGGAGGCCAAGACAGAGAAGCACCCAGCTCTAGACTCAGGGTCCTCTCTGCCCCCTCTCGATCCACACTGTGCCAAGGGAACAGCGCTTTAGGGATGGCATCAATGGTCTTTGTTCTCTGGTTTCCATCTGGGTTTTGGCCAATGAGACTTGGGAAGGCAGGAGGAGAGAGGGTTTGGAAATTGGCTCCCAGCCCCCACAAAGCCCCCAACTGCAGGCTGGCAGTAGCTGAGCGCCCACCTATTTCTTCAGCTATTCAATTCTCTCTTTTCCTTTCCCCAGGGCCAACCCTCCTTGGCTTCTTACCATCAGGCCTAAAATGTTGTCAACAGCCCTTTATTAAACTCTGTATATCCTCTATTTCCTGCAGGACTCTGACTGATAACATGAGTCTGCCAAAAAAAAAAAATTCTGAAGAATCCTATTAAAATGAGATAAAGAACTGGGTGTGGTGGTGCACACCTGTAATCCTAGGGAGGCTGAGAGAAGAGGAGAGGACGAGGACTGCAGGTTCAACAATAGCCTCTGCAAGTAGCGAGACTCTTATCAACCTTGTGACACCCTGTTTCAAAATCAAAATCAAATAGAGATGGGGGTATAGCTCAGAGGTATAATAACCCTGGGTTCAATTCCCAGTGAGAGAGAGAGAGAGAGAGAGAGAGAGAGAGAGAGAGAGAGAGAGAGAGGAAGAAGAAGAAGAAGAAGAAGAAGAAGAAGAAGAAGAAGAAGAAGAAGAAGAAGAAGAAGAAGAAAGAAGAAGAAGAAGGAGGAGGAGGAGGAGGAGGAGGAGGAGGAGGAGGAGGAGAATGAAGGGAGAGAGTAAGAATAAGAAGCAATAAGTAACTCTAAAAGGATGGAGACTCAAGAGAACATAATAAAAAAGAAAAGCATGCAGGTGATTTCAAAATGAGAGGAGTTGTTAGCCACAGGAAAGAGAAAGGATAAATGGTAATGCTCATGTTTAGCAACCTCCCTCTGCTATGGCAAGAGTGACTAGGTGGTAAGAATAAAACGGAATAAAAAGCACCTCATAATTGAGATGTTTGTAGGACCACAGAAACCATCACACATTAATGGGAAGATCCTGTAGGGAGAGATTGAAGATGGGGCTGAGGAAATGGGCTAGGAATGGGTTAAAGGACCACAAGAGTTGCAAAAAGGAATAGAACTAATAGAACTAGTTTTCTCTGAGTCAGGTAAGACAAATGAAGTATGACCAAGCTACAGAGACCAGAGGTTGAGCGGTAGCACAGATGGCTCTCAGACTCTTAGGCCTGTTTATGGTACAAGGTGGTCCAAGAACAGAGAGGTAAGTGTAGGGCGAGCACTACCTTGGCACAGCACTCCTTTTTTAGTTGATAAATAAAGGCCTAAGGAAAGATGCACAGAGATGCAGAGGAAAGAAAGTGGAGTGTCTTAGGCATGTGTTCAGTGGTGCGTCTCTGGCTCACCCTAGGCAAGGGCATCTGGGGTGGCTGCTGCTGGCCCTGGGATGGCGAGGGCAGAGAGAGGTGCCTGGGGCTGGGTGGGGCTGCATCTCTGAGAAAGCTAAGCAGATAGGAGTCTCTGCTCAGAAATGTGGAGAGAGAGAGAGAGAGAGGAGAGAGGAGAGAGGAGAGAGGAGAGAGGAGAGAGGAGAGAGGAGAGAGGAGAGAGGAGAGAGGAGAGAGGAGAGAGATAGAAGATGGGGAGAAGAGGGGAGGGGGAGGGAGGGAGAGGGAGAGGGAGAGAGTGTTTTACTGGAGATTGAATCCAGGGATATTCTACCTCTATGATACACCTCTAGTCCTATTTTTTAAATTTCACTAAATTGCTGAGTATATATTGCTGAGGTTAGCCATAAATCCATGATCCTCCTGTCTCAGCCTCCAAAGTACTTAAATTACAAATGTGTGCTAGCACGCCTGGCTTCAGAGTTTGAAAATCTTAAAGATGGGGCTATCATGTTTGATGTCAAGGCCTCAGATGTAAACTGGGGCAGGATAGGTTCATGCACCAAACCTTGGCATCAACAGATCAATGACTTCTCTGCTCTGATCTGTGTGCAAACAGAACTTTGTTTAGAAAACTGATTTTACCTTCTATACATAAGCAGAGTAGATGTTATGAGCTGTTTGTTTTCAGCAAGTATATTTTGAGATATCATTTTAATGTTCTTTTTAGTCTATTTTACCAAAACAAATGTGTACTTTACCCCAACATCACTCGAATTTGAAGGTTTTCATCTAAAAAGTGCAATCATAATAGATGAAGATCTTGGCTCGATTTCAACAATGCAGTCTGTATTTAATGGGCCCCATTTACATGCTGATTATATTCCTGTCCTGCAAAGTACACTAAGTCATTTAAATAAATACGTGTCTCTACTAAGGAACAAGGAGGCTGAGCTTGGGATGTGTTGTGGGTTTAAAATCCTGCACACATTGCTCATAGTTACGTGCTCTGTAGTCTTTGAAACAGGTCATTTTTCCAGATGACTGCAGGAGCTTCTCCTTCATGTATAACTGAGTAATTACCCCAACCAGAGCAATGCATTTTTAAAATGGATTAAATTTCTAAAGAAAATAAATAATGTTCAGGCTAGTAAATAACTTTCAAGCAGGAGAGAATGAATGTTTGCAATTAAAACATGTCTGTTCATGTTTTCTTACGTTTTCATAATTAAATGTCAGAAATTCAAATTATTTTGATTAAATTACACTTGTTGCCCATAGGGCTCTTGGTACATAGAAAAGACAAAACTGAAATCAAGAAACTTTCCTATCTTGATTTCTTGTTCTCTAAAATGTCCATGCAATAACATCTAAATATAATGCAAATTAAAATGATGAAGATTTAATCACTATTTATTTTAGATAGAGGCAAAAATCATTATTGCCCAGCTGGTAACTACTTCTGATATTCTGGCATATCTATTCCAAAATACTGCATATCTCTCCACTTATTCTATTTTCTCCCACTTTTGTAGCTTGGAATCCTAGGTGCTAGAAAATGAAATCAGAAATTATTGTCCTTTGCAAAAAGCACACACCAGCCCCACTAACCTCCAAGCAGATATAATTGGTATCAATAATTAACTAATTATGTTTTCAATTGTATGCATAATTATTATAAGTATATGGATATAACTACATATTCATATATAGTGTTATGTACTACAATTAATATTAAGAGTTTAAATCAAAAGAAGATGTACAAATGTCCAGTAGGCGTATGAAAAAATGCCCAGCATAACTAATCATCTGGGAAATACAAATTTAAACTACAGTGAGATGGCACCTCACTCCGGTAAAAATGGATAATATCCAAATTAATAAAGTTAACAGTGCCGGTGAAGACGTGGAGAAAAGAAAGTTCTTTCATACTGTTGGTAGAAATGTAAATTAAAACAGACATTATGAAAATAGTACAGATGTTCTTCAAAAATTAAAAATAGAACTACCGTATGATCCAGAAATCCCAGTTCTAGGGTGAATATGTTTTTATTTTTTTTTGTGTGTGTGTGATACTGGAGATGGAACCCAGAAGCATTCTGCCTCTGTGCTACACCCCCATCCCTATTCTTTAGTCTTTATTTTGAAACAGGGTCTCACTGAGTTGCAAAGGGCCTCGCTAAGTAGTAGCTGAGGCTGTCTGTGAACCTGAAACCTCTTGTGTCAGTCTCTCAAATGCTGGGATTACAAGCATGTGTCACCACGTCTGGCTTAGGTGCTTATTCAAAGGAAATTAATCAATCAGCCAAAGAGGAGCCATCCGCACTTGCATTTTTATTGAAGCACACTTCACAATAGCCAAGAAATGTGAACAATTGAAGAGTATATCCACTGATGAATGGATAAGCATGCGCGCCATGGGGTATTTAACCATAAATGTGAGGTCTTGTCATTCACAACAACATGGATGGAACTGGAGACATCGTGTTAAGTGAAATAAACAAGGCGAATAAATAAAATGCTGCATGATCTCACTCATATGTGGACTAATAAACAAGTTGATTTCACTGGAGTTGAGAGTAGAACACTGGTCTCCAGTAGTTGGGAGAGGAGTGGGCAGGGGAGAGGCAGGAGAGGCTAACCACAGTTAGATAGGAGGGAGAAGTTGTGGTGTGCTGTGTGTCACACAGGAGAGCTACAACAGAAAACAAAAATGTACTCTACCTTTCAATAGTCTACAAAAATAGACTTTGAAGGTTTCACCAGAAAATATGATAATTTAGGAAGGGTCACTGGGGACTGAACCAAGGGCATACTATCTCTGAGCCAAACACCCCCAGCTTTTTAGAAATTTAAAATGGTTGGTTGGTAGGTTGATGAGGGTCTCACAAAGCTGTTGAGACTTGTCTAGGGTCTGCGATCTCCCTGTATCAGCCTCCCAAATACTGGGGTTATAGACATCTGTCACCATGCTTGGCTCTTAAAAATTGATAACTTTTAAGGTGTCAGATATACTTAACCTGATTTAAACATTACACAATGCACAAACGTATCAGAACATCATATGATACCCCATTAACATGTATAATCTGTGTCCCTGTATGAAATGAAATAAATTTCAATTTGAAAACAGTTCAGCTGTTAATAACTTCACTCTGCATCCTTTATTTTAGGGAGTTCTGTTTCTGGGTAGAATGCTTGACCTCAGGACAGGCCAATTAGAAGTACTCGAACTAAAAAATGTCTTAACTAATTTAAAAACTGCAAACCCACAATTTTTAACTAATTACATATGCTAAGAAGTTTGACTAGTGGGGAAGGGAGGGGACTTTCCTAGTGAGCTGAGAGAGGGGCCACTGGGGCCACTCTTGTGCCCAAGGAGCAGTTATCAGCCCAGCCAGGAGGAAGAGATGGCTTTGGAGTTGTTGCTGACAGCCTTGGGGACTGGATGGACACCCTGGGGTGTGAAAGTAGCCCAAGAAGTGAGCAGAGGTTCCGGTGCTCAGGGGCATGGGAGCAGAGAGGAAGTTCACGTGTCTCAGCAAGCTCTCCAGCCATCTCGTGGCCCTGGGTCTACTAGGGGAGGGCGTGTGGTGCCGCCAGGGGAGCTCTCAGCACATCTGAAACCCAGATGAACTACAAGGAGAACTGCCACCTGCCCCAGACCAGCCCAGTCCCTAACTGGATCAAAGTGGTCAGTCTCTGCATTATTTTCTTAGTTGCTACAGCAACTCACTGCAAGCTTAGTGGCTTCAAAGAACAAAATTTATTCTCTCACAATTCTAGAAATCTAAAATCAGATTGTGGTAGGATCGCACATTTCTGGGGACGCTCTGGGAGAAACCATTTTGTGTTTTCTACCATCCTGTAGCCCCAGCCGTGCCTTGGCTGGGGGCTGTGCCATTCCAACCTCTACCTCCTTCTCCTGTAGCCTTCGTGTCTTTTTATCTTGTTCGCTTCTGTTTCCAAAATGGGCACTTGTCATTGGATTTAGGATCTACCCATGCAATTCAAGGGCAGTCTCATCTTAGGATCCTTAACTTAATTATATCTTCAAATATCCTCTTCTCAAATGAAGTCACAATCTCAGAATCAGAAGGTAAGTAGGCGTCTATATCTTTCAGGGGGTCACCACTCACTCATTACAGTCCCTAGGATAACTTCCTATCACAAGGAAAGTAATGGCCCTCAGAAAGGGCCATTACTTCAGTGTTTATTATTATTATTATCGTTTTTGTACTAGGGATTGAATATAGGGGCATTCTATCTCCAGAATACACACCTAGTTTTTTTTTGTTTGTTTTGTTTTTTTTTTTTTTAAACAGGATCCTACTAAGTTGCTGAGGGCCTTGATAAGTTGCTGAGGCTGGCCTCAAATCTGTGGTCCTCCAGTCTTAGCCTCTCAAGTACTGGGATTACAAGTGTGTAACACCTTCAAAAGATCTATGATCCTTTTATACATAGCATGTAAAAACACATAAAACTATAGAAAACATGAGAACAAACAGTACAATGTGCTCTATAATAGAAAGTACAACTGAGAGAAACTAACAAATTAGCAAAAAAGTCTAATAATTATATGTTTTAAAATAGGGGGAATGGTGAATGAAATGTTTAAAGAGATGAAAAAATTCATTGGAAAATGTACTTTAAAAAGTACCAAATAGCCAGGCGTGGTGGCGCACGCTTGTAATCCCCGCGCTTGGGAGGCGGGGACAGGAGGATCGCGCTGGTTCGAAGCCAGCCTGGCTAGCTTAACAGACCCTGTTTCCAAATAAAAAACATAAAAATGGGTCTGGGAGTGTAGCCCAGAAGTAGAAGGGCTTCCAGAAACCCCAGTACCACCAAAAATAAATAAATAAATAAAAAGTACCAAATAGATATTCCAGTATCTGACACTAAAGTTTCACTGAAGGAGCCCAACATCAGACTGGAAACAGCAGAATTAAAAGGGTAGGTGTCATGAAGGACAGATGAATAGAAATTAACCAAATTAAAGCACAAAAAGAAAAAGAAGAGCTACATATAGAGCAGAGCCTAGGTAACACGTGGCGCCCTCTCAGTCGAACACACATGTGGACCTTATCCCACAAGCAGAAGAGACAGAAATGAGCAGAGCCCACGTTTTAAGGGTAAAGGCCAAGAATTTCCCCAAATTCATGATGAACATCAACCCACATATTCAAGAAACGGAGTCAATCTCAAATATGGAGAGACGCACATCAAAGCAAACTGCTGACAAGAAAAGGAGACCATTTGTGAGGCAAATAAAGTCAGACTTAACTACATCTCTTTTATAACTGCTTGAATTAGGGATATGCTGAAAGTGAAAATGCTGAGTTAAAGAAGTCTTACACAGGAGTACATACTACGCGATTCCATTGATAAGAAGCGCAAGAGCAGACAAAGTTAATTTATGGTAAAACAGAATTCAGGTTGCTGACTGCCTCTGGAGAGGGACAGGACAGGTCTGACTGAGGAGGCTCTGAGAAGTATCTGAGTGTTGGAATAACTAGTTTTACCTGGATGGTCAATACATGAGCATATACACATGTAGAAATTCACTAAGCTTTACACTTCAGATTTGCCTATTTAATGTTTATAAATCATCCTTTAATCCTAAAAGCAAGTGACAGAGGTCCACAAATATCTACCCCACTGTGACATGTTTGCTAGTTAGACATGAAACATTCAGAGTTGATTGGTAGAATTGTAAACAATCGTTCATTTTGCCGTTATTAATTGTACACTTGCTTCATGTCTAGGACCATTTTAGGCAGTAGGGATGTACCTGTGAACAAAATAGAAAATAAAATTTCGTGCCTTTTGACCTTTAAGTTCTAGTAAGGATAATTGGATTGTATCAAATACATGAAATTTTAGCCTATGAAAAGGCAATAGGAAACTGCATAAAACAGAGCTGGGGTCTGCTCTCTGCCTCAGGGCTTGTGCAGGGCCCTGTCCAGACTGGTGCTCTAGCCGTGCTGTACTCAGCAGGCAGACATGGAGTGGGGAAGGGTGAGACACCACCAGGCATGGTTCTAACAGGAAGGTAAGATAGACAGAAGCGTGCAATGATCTGAGCGTACCACCCACACTGTGGAAAGAGAGGAAAGAGGACAAGAGGGTGCGGGAAGTGTGGGGTCAATCAGTTAGAGCCCACAGGGGGCTACAGACTCACAGAGTATGCAGGGGAATAGCCAAGAGAGAAAACAGCAGTGTTCAGAGAAGTATGCAAGGAAGTGCAACTATAAGTGTGACATGATCATTCTTGGCATGGGCTACACCACAGGCAACAGGGGCCAATGAGCAAGGTAGGGTGAGGCAAGCAATCCCCGGAGAGAAAGCTCCCGGGGCTGAGAAGTCCAGGTGTCGGAAGGATCATCTATGTATATCCTGAAACCACCGGAAATGGAGATTGTGATAACAAGTCACCAGCTAAACTATCCCGGGAAGGAGAGGCATCCGTAGGTGACCAAATATGAAGCTCTGTGGCAATCGGTTTGCAGTTGTGAGATTCAAAGCCAGAATGCTTTAGGGAGGGGACAGAAAAAGGTCTGGGAGTCGCTCTTTGGATCAAAGAATATAATCTCTCCCCTACAGATCCCCGGGCCCCCATTTACCAGAGCTGAAAAGAACAATGTCTGGGGGAAAGCCAGGTTTTATCTGTAGTAGAAAGTGAAGAGAAAGATTAGAGAAGAGATTCCAGGGTGTGCAGGCCATAATGCTGGGGATGAGGGGTGCGGAGGGTTGACATGAAACCTGAGAACCTAGAGCGTTTCGCCCAAGTGGCATGGATGGGGCACTGGGTGCTGCACTGTGACACCTGGTGGCCGCTAGAGCCAGCGAGGCTGTGCACTGGGGGCTTAGTGAGGAGTGGGGACCTGGGTCTTCCTTTTGGCCTTTGTGGGGAGAGGTGAGGCCAACTTTGGAGACAGGTTTATATTCCAGGTATCAGAGCACTCTGATAAACATGCTTAGATACTTCCTCATCAGTAGAAACTCACCAGACGGCCCTGAACTTGTGCCATTTGACCGGAGCCATACCATAGAAGGAAGGGCACCTGAGTCCTCTGAGCTCGAGGGGCTAATAGAGAAGGAAGCTCAGCTGGAGCCTACAGTCTTCTCTGCATGGTATTTCAGGGATTGAGAAGACAGGCGCCCCACGAAATGTCCTCCAAGCCAAACTTTCCAAAATCGTGTTAAGGGAAAGATAAAAGAAGTCTATTTAAATCCTTTCCCACTAGAAAAAAAAGCCAAAGAAACTTTGCAGATTTTCACTTTTAATAACTTTGGCACTAGTAAGTGTTAAGTTCCTAATAGAAAGTGATGGGCTTCAGGCTGTCCTGACATTCAGTAGCATACCTACCACATTGCCACCGAAATAAGCTAATAGCCCATAATTCAACAAGTAAGTGGACTGGGCCACTGAATCCCAGTGAGCCCACTCTCCTGCAGGGGTGTTGGTGGCACAGCCACCTACCCACCTCTGAAACTGACCCAGAGACACTTTTAAAATAGGTGCCACACGTAGGCTGCTAAATGCCACAGTCACTGTCAGCTTTGCCATTTCCTTTAAAAGTATTTTTTTCATTCAAGTGTCAACCACAGCATCACAGTTATTACCATTGAAAAGAAAAAAACAAGTGCGGAGGGGTCCACCTAACTCTAGTCCCAGTGCTGGGAGTTCTGAACACTGCTGCACTCATCAATTCCTTGAGCCTGTACAGCCAGGCCGCCCAGCAGAGGATGCTCGGTCTCCCCCTTAACTCTGAACTGGAAGTCATGGTGACAAAGGACTCTGAGGACCAGAAGAACAAGGGCCCCTGCGCTCCCCCCACGTGGACAGGAAATCAGGAGTCAGAGCCTCAAGTGAAAGCTGCCGTGAGGTCAGGATCTCAGAGCCCTGTATACAGCTTCAGTTAAAAGAGCCCTGGGCACCAAAGAAGAACAAGTGCTGCCCTCCCCGTGCAGAAGAGACACCTTGGTCTGCTCAAAACACTACTGCTGGATCTCTGCAGAAATCCAAGCTCCTCCTCTCACTAGCCCAGTGACCCTGAGCAGCGGCCTTAGCCTGGCTTCAGATGGTCTCTTCTCCAGAATAGAGGCAAGGATGCCAAATTTTCCTAGGAGCAAAGCAAGGTTTCTAGCTATTGGTTGTATGAACACCTCTGGAGCAAGGTTTGTAGCTGTTGGTTGTATGAAAGCATCACTGAATGCTCAGAGTGGGCATTCAGGCAGGAATGAGCATAGATAATGATATTGTCTCCTAAAGATGGAAAGGGCAATATTCCCATGTGACCCCAGGTTGGGAAAGCTTCGTTTATCAAGACACTATGATCTGAGCTGCGAGTTGAAGACTAAAAACCTGAATGAGCTGTGCTGGAAGCCCAGGTCACTCCAGTGTCCAGGGAGCAGTGGATGGTCCGAGGAAGGCAGGCAGGCTCTCATCTGCCTCAGGACGCTTGCCACCTGGATGGTGGAAACCCCTCCCCTCTGCAGACCGGTGGTCTCACAGTTCCCCCGCCAAGTGCGTTCACTGCGGTGCTGTGCGCTGGCTCAGGTGCCAGGGTTTTCCGATCAGCCTGAGAGCTGTGTGCTTCCAGAGCTGCCATACATTGCTTGACACCAACTCCATTTAGAGCAGAGAGACTGGGCTGGATCAGCCCCTTGCAGTTCTCCTGTCTGAGGAATACACACACAAAGGTATGCCAACAGCAAGCTCAGAAAAAGCCTTGCCGCCATTTTTGCAGAAGAAAAATGGCAGACACAGATTTTTATTATAAAAATGTCATTTGAAGCATAAAACAATTTGTTGCCAAGGGGAAAACATTCTTAAGATTGCACTCAGTCACCGGCCCTTCTCAGTTTAATTTTTCTGCAGATGCCTGTTGCTTAGCTCGTTGTTCTTTAAAGCTATTCCAGAAGGCCTGGGCTGCCTGTACCAGAACTATACGATGGAATTTTCAAGAACTCTTTGCAAACCCACCCAGAGCAGACGATAACGTACTTTGGTGGACACCAGGGTCAACAGACGAGAGGTTGGCACAGCCCACTCCCTGGGCGACTGCTCCTCTTGGTCTTCTTTATTTAATGCCCCATCCAGCTCACTGTCCTTCACTGCCTCGCCCGGGTCCATGTCCCCTTCTCGTGTCTCATTCTACTCACTCTCGTAGGCTACCCAGCTACAGCACAGGTGGGTGAGAGGTTGTGTCTCCAATAGCACTGCTGGCACCCCCTTCCCTACAAGTACAAGACACACGCAACTCACGCCCAGACCTCTAATATAGAACCTCAGGATGATGACCTGACTGAATGGGTATAATGCTTGCTCTTAAAATTTGGCCTTTGGTTCAAATTCTAAACTAGATATTTACTAGAAAAGTCACAGCAATCGTTTATGAATGAATCTGATCTTGTGGTACTATCTCTGCAAAGAAGATGCCCAAAGCCTTCTGAGCACAAAACCTTAATTTCCTTCTCAGGGTGAAAGAAGCTGAAGAAGAGTTGAGGGGCTAGGCATGGTGCTGCGCGCCTGCAGTCCCAGTGCTTGGGAGGCTAAGACAGAAGAATTGCAGGTTCAAGGCCAGCCTTGGTAACTTCGCAAGGTCCCTCAGCAACTTCCTGTTTCAAAAATTAAAAATTAATAAAAAAGGTCTGAGAGTGTAGCTCAGAGGTAGAATGTCTCTGGGTTCAATCTCCAGTACTTAAAAAAATTATCAGAGGAATAGAGAGATTTGGATATGAAACCTGAATTTTCAGAGCATCTCACCCAGGGTATCTCAAAGGGAATAGAGAAACCGCACTGACCTTAAATCTTTATTCTAAGTGTTTGGAGCCTGGCGGAGACAATTGATGACTGTAGGGTGAAGGGTATAGTGTTGTACTGTATTTTATATGAGCTCCCTAATTTTAGGGATCCAGATCTCTACTGCTTCCATGACTCCAACCCATTCTCAATCTCTGCCTTAGGGAGCAGCTGAAATCCTGCCACAACACTGGGTCTAGGCATTGGCTCTGAACCTTATCACAGTCCTCCCAGGACCTT
This sequence comes from Muscardinus avellanarius, assembly GCF_963383645.1. NCBI lineage: Eukaryota > Metazoa > Chordata > Mammalia > Rodentia > Gliridae > Muscardinus > Muscardinus avellanarius. Next base: position 59,869,350 of record NC_137803.1, read on the forward strand.
TTCACTAGAGCAACAGGGAACACTATTACCATTAGGATCACTGTCCCGGGATGCTATGAGGACAGAACTGCCAGCCTTTCTATATCTGATGGAGGAAGCCTGTCTTCTAGAGGAAGGACAGCTTCCACAATGGGAAGAAGAGCTAGGAAGCCGACAGAGAGAGAGAGAGAGAGAGAGAGACCGACCGACCGACCGACCTAGAGAGACAGAGATACAGAGACAGACAGACTGGAAAGTAAGGGAGCAAGAAAGCAGGAGGATGCTGTGACACTGTCATGCAAGAGCCTGGATCCAGCTGTGCCTGCCCCTGTTCAACTGTTGCTAGATCAGCCCTGGGTTTCTCTCACTTGGTATTGAAGAATCCTGTCTGATATTCCTCAACCAGGTCCTTGGAAATGTGATGATCAATCTGTAAGACAAGGCCCTGAAGAGCTCACCGCTAAAGGCAGAAAACCAGTTCTGTGATGGGCATTGATCACTACTGCTGACATTCTGCCCATCTGCAGCTATACCCCAGCCTCTTGCTGAATCCCAGGTGCCGCCCTGTCTCCTACCTCACTGGCCCGAGGTGGTGCCTGTCAGAGCGACCGCTGACTGTCCATGGTTCTGTTGAGCATCTCATCCCCGGGACTCATACCTGGACTTGGCCAAGTCAGTCAGACACAGACGAGACTTCTACTAATATAAATTTACCTGGGATCACTGCTCCCCGCCAAAGAATTTGAAGGAAGTAGCAGTGCTCTCACACTGGTCAGGATCTGCCGGGAAGCATCGATACCCAGCACAGGTCAAGTAGGGTTGGGTCTCCCCCTTTTCTGAACATCTACTTCCAGTGTCTCTTCACTCAGCATGCTCCTTTGATCCCCTCTCTGTCTTGAAGCCATTGTGATCTTGCAAGCTAATCTGAATATTGCTTTCATCTTTATTTCAGTCTCTCTTTGCTGATGAAAAAAAGAAATCACTGGATTTGTAGTCAACACTTCTCCGTGGTAGAATTGTAAAGAACACAACTTGACCATAACACACTCCCTTCTCCGAAGCTCACCTCGGGGCCGCGCCCACTCACGCTCCACAGGAATGAGGCTGCTGTTTTAGCTCCATTTCGCGGCTTCACTTCCTCAACGCTAATCTGATTCATTCCCTGTTTTTAATAAGATCTCCAATATAGATCAGAGAAAGAATCCCAGAGATTCTTCATCACTCCATTCAAATTCATAGTGAGATTTCATGTCGAATAAACATTTCTCTACTGCTTCCTTTTCCTGCACGTTTCTTGATCGGTTTCTGCCTTTCAGACCCAAGCTCTCTGAGCTTCAGCAAAACCAAGCCCCCAAAGAACCCAAATTCTAAAATTTTATAAGTCACTCAGAATTGAAAGAAAATGAACACGTGTCATAGGAAGTACTAAAATGGAGGCCTCTCGGGCTTCTTGTGTACTTATTGTCTCACTGACAAGGAACTGAAATTTTCTCTATGACAAGTCCATCACATAGTATGAGAGCGCAGTAACTACACTGCTCAAATGCAGACATCTGATTTTGTTCTCATGAAGCAGCATCTATTTGTTACAATGTCTGAAATCCTAAAAATAGTTTTTTAGGGTTGAAGTAGAAAGGTCAGTGCAAATATTTAGACAATTGCAAGCTTGAGAATTAATCGCTGAGGAATTAGTGATTTTGCCTAGTGTTTATCCAGTTCTTCTCTGCTAATCTTAACTGTATTTCTTATTTACAAAAGGACAAAAAATTGGTTCTGCATGGTAGGCTGTGGTGTTCACGAGTAATATTAAATAGACAGCAAATAGCTGGTCTGGAGACTTGAGCTGACAGAGAAGACAACGAATCAACTATGGATGATCCTAGGCCCAGCAGAGCATCCGATCGGGGGTCTCGGGGCCCTTGTGCCAGGGCCCCTTCAGAGGGACATGTTCTGGCCTCCACATCTGGGTCTCCCAGAGCTGCACTGGCCAATATAATATCCACTGTCCACGCGTGGCTATTTCTCCTTTAATTAAATTTAACTAAAAGGAAAATGCAGTTCCTTAGCCCGCCGGCCCTGTTTCCAGTCCTCAGAAGCCACACGTGGTAGGCTTGTGCACCGGAAGGATCAGGGGTGAGCACAGAAATGTAGAAAGGACACAGGGGTGGAGCTACCACCTAGACAACTGCACCAGTGGCTTCAACACCTGGCCCTACACTCTCTGGCTCTCGATGGAAGGAATGGCAGAACCTGGGAGGGTTCCACCATCCATAAGCCCAGAGCCTTAGGCTGACGAGGGAGTCCAAAGACGAGCAGGGACACCAGAAGGAGACCTTCATGACCTTAGCCTTGATTAAATGTGGGTTTTGGGAGTAAAATGAAACCATTGAAATGAGTTTCAACAGAAGGGAACTACTGCTTATCACTGAATTAGCTTATGATGATAACAGATGGACTGTAATTTAACAATCAGAGAAAGGCTTGTGTCTCTGGAATCTTGCTGCAATGCCAGGGCCCTGGGGCAGCTGAACAGCTTCTGGAGTGTCCCACAGGAGGGTGTCCAGCAGGACAGGTCGGAATGCCCACAGAAGGCTGGGCAACCTCCCAGGAGGAGGAAACTCTCATTGGAAGCTGCTTAAGGCTCAAGCTTAGCAGGGAGTGGCAGAGGTGGGGCGGGGGTGTCGGCGTTGGGGGCACATTCATAGCAGCAATCACAGTGGTGTAGAATCGTTTTATCATTCGGGCATCTTAGATGTGAATAAGAGATAATCCATGTGGAATGCAGCAAATGAGATGATATAACAAGATTTTATACAGTATGCACCAATTTGGGGTTTTGGAAAATTCTTATTTATTGAACTACACCAAGCTCCAACGCAGATGGGGCCGCTGGTGCTAGAGCAGCAGCTGTCAGAAGAGCGCTCCTAGTAGCCAGGACGCAAGAAAGATTAACTTGGGCCCCAGGATGGCGTGAGCTAAGTAAAGCAGACCACACTCAAGAGCAATCTGGGCCCTTCATGCTGCTGGCAGTTTTTGACATCAAAGTGACATTATTTTAAGAGGAAATTATTATTACCGGAAAATCACTAGTGACCATTACTGTTCACATTCCAACCATTTATTACCCATTATGTATCCATTACTACCCTACGGTCCCACTGTTTGCCATATGTTATTAGTGTAATGGCCTTATAATGGGCACCGATTCCTTGACACCATTAAAATTCTGCCATAATTCACTGTGTCAATATTTCAGAGAAGAAAGCATCATATACAATGAAGTTCATGATTTGAATTATTCAAATATTATAGAATTCTCAGCCATGCTTATAATAGGCATGCCGTTTATTAAAGGTATATTAGTAGCACAGAAGCACCAATTAACTCCATTTTCTGTGTGGTTTATAAATAGCTACCCTTTTGTGAAGGGATATATTGAAGGCGTGTAGCTAATGCCAAGGGCTAATGCACATTTGTTTTGCATAAAGAATGAGTAATAAATAAATCCTTAATAAATAGTAATTTACTGCCCGTAACCAACCTCTCAGTACATTTGTATTCACAACTCACTTTCACTCCTTTGTTCATTTTGCAAATGTCTTTTGAGCACCCATAAAATGCTCGGTCCTGTCCTGTAGACACTGGGGACCAAGGGTCACCAGGGAATCCGGAGAGACAGGGTGCTCTCGGCAGCTCACAGTATAGTGGCAAAATAGAAGGTAAAATAAATGGCATGCATGCATAATTTAAATGAGGCAAACTAAATTTGTGTTAAGAAATGGTGAACTGCTTTAAGTAGGAGAAGAAAAAAATGTTTCCAATTATAGCAAGAAGAAACTCAGGCATGGATAGAAAGGTAGATGTGGCCGTTAGGATATTGGTGATATTACTGAGTTTTTCTGTTTTGCCAGCAAAGGAGATGCAAGGAAATGTAAGGATGGGAAGGAAAGGGTGAGAATGGCTATGTGGAATGCTCATCTTGGAGAAAGAGGATGAGAAGTGAGCAGGGAAAGTAATCATAAGAATGGCCTTGGGGTTTCTTGGGAGTTTGGGAAGAGAAATTTGAAGACTGCTCAGAATCGCTCCTGACTTTTCTCCAGCCACAGCAATGAGTTTGAACTTACTCGGAAGTTCATAAACAGACAACTACATGAGAGAAGCAGAAATTACAATCCCAGTGAAGTGAAGGATGAGGGAGAGGCACTCGAGGCAGAATGAAAAGTCAGCCCTTGGAAGGAGAGAGCCACAGGCCAGCTTCCTCATGCTCTGTGCTAAGGAAGACCACAGCGCCAGCTTCATGGAAGACTCTTCGTCTGGTGCCTCTGCCATCAGCCTACAAACCTACCAATGGTGAAGGACCCTAGAAGGATCTACACGTAGGTTGAATTTAAAACACCATATGCATTTGTCCTAGACTTCATTGTCTGTTTACAAATCTGCACCCATGTAACATGGAATCTGTTTCTATGTATTAGTGAACACATACCTTCTGACCTCAAAAAGCAAGCCTTCACTGAAAGAACATGAGAAAGAAGACGTATTTCTATTTCCCGATTCTATCAAATACATCTCCCACCCGATTCTTTGTGTTTGTTGATTCTGAAGTCAAGGTTTTGAAGAACTTTGCCAATGGCCAATTAGGGAAACTGGTTATGAAACAGATGTGTTTGCCCACAGGGTTGTTTAATGAATGAAGCCAGTTGCCAGTTGGTTTTCCAAGAGGGGATCCTGATAGTCCCCAAAGCAGAAATGAGAATGTGATACATTCACATAGTTTTATTTGTTTTTGTTTTGTTTTTTGTTTTTTTGGTTTTTGTACTGGGGATTAAAAGCAAGGATACTCTGCCTCCCAGAATTATTTTTTTAAACAGGGTCTCACTAAGTTGCTGAGTCTGTCCCCTAACCTGCAACCCTCCTGTCTTAGCCTCTCAACTACTGGGATTGCAGGTGTGCGCCACAGTGTCAGGTTCATTCAGATAGCTGAGAATTCACTATTGCTGTTAACTTAAAAGAGAAATTGTTAAAACCAAGTCAAGAGTCAGAGGTCAAATCCTGCTATTTTCTAATTTACTCAAATTGTATGGTGGTCTTTAAGTGTAATAAAGTTGGAGGAGTAAGTCAGGTCCAGATTCTGCAGAATGTAGTTGAGCACTTTGAAGAGCTGGTCTTTTTTAATAAACAGAGAGAGAAGATGCTGCTGGACATAGGCAAGGAAGTCAAATGATCAAGCCCAAACATCTAACATCACTTAGACATCTTTGTGTAGTGTGGACTGATAAGGTCCTAAGTGGGTACAGAGGAACCCACCAGGAGGAGACTACAGAGGTCCAGGTGAGATACTGTTAGCTTTCTTTAGGGTGGCAGCACAGAGATGGAGAGGGGAAAAGAGGAAGAACATGTTATCTAGACTTGGTAGCAATAACATAAGGTGGTAGCTCTGAGATGGTCAGCTCTTAAGAATGACTCCCAAGCTGGGTGTGGTGGTGCACGGCTGTAATCCCAGCATTTGAGAGACTGAGACAAGAGGATCGTGGTTTGTAGACAGCCTGAGATACTTAGGCCCTTTGCAACTCAGGGAGCCCCTGTTTCAAAATAAAGAATAAAAATAGGGATGGGGGTGTAGCTTGGAGGTAGAATGCCCCTGGGTTCTATCCCCAGTATCATAAAATTAAAAAAAAAAAAAAGAATGACCCCTACGTTGGAGTGGTGGCAAATTCTTAATACTAGTACTTGGGAGGCCAGGACAGGAGGATCATCATTTTAAGACCAGACTCAAAAACTTAGCATGATGCTTTTTCAGAAAAAAATATATGTATATATGGTTTTGTGTGTGTGTGTGTGTGTGTGTGTGTGTGTGTGTGTGTAGCTGAAGAGTGTGTAGCTTAGAAGTTGAATGTTCTTGGGCTCAATTTCAAGTACAAAAAAAGAAAAAAAAAGAATGACTCTCAGGTCTCTGAATGAGCACATTGGCAACTTCCCATTATTAAACTAAGGATACCAGGGAAGAAACAGGCTTGGGTATGAATAGCAAAGAATGTAATCCAGGACATATTAATTTGAGACATGCAACAGATGCCAAGCAGCAGTCACATACACACTCTGGAGCTCTGAGGAGATGCCAAGGCAAGAGACACAGATCTGAAGGTTATCTGCAAATATAAGGTCCTGAAAACCAAGGGAATGACTGGATGAGCCCGCTTAGGAAGAGATGACCACGCAGAAATTCTCAGATGAGGCATGTATGAAAATCACCCAGGGGAGTTTTACAAAACACTGGTGCTTGCTGAGCATTTTAAGAATGCAATTAGATTTGAGATCTACCAGAAGAAAAAGTAAAAGACCTAAGAAAAGTAGAGAAGCCGATAAGAAAACTCCAATGGAGAGAAGAGGTGGGAGAAAATAGGTCCACACAACAGCAGAGAACCTAAATATCAATCACCACCAGCCCCTGGGAAAGAAACAGGAGGGCGACCCTGGGGGAGGCAGGAGACCCGACTCCTCCTGTATCTGATGCCAGAGACCAAACCCTGTGTCTCAGCCTTGCAGCTCCTGGCAGAAACACCCCCACCAGAATCCAAATTAGGAGCATTCATATTTAAAACTCACCTTTGTTTTGATAGCTTTGTAGGTAGAAAGGCTTTGTAGAGAACTGCTCATATCCTGATATCTGCTGAATTCAGAGCCCAAAGTGGCCAATTATAGAATACTCACTGTGGAGGTGACACGTGGAGAAAGGCACTAAGTTCCCGTGCATAGGACAGCCAGGCGACTGCCCCACTCATGATTGAGACAGGTGCTGCCACCTTCTGCACCCAGACAGAGCAGGTGGGGATCTAGTTAAAATACGGACTCAATTCGAATTCAACAGGTCTAAGTGAAGCGGAGCTCCCGCATGGCTAGCAAAAGCCACTGCTGTCAGAGATTCCTGAGATGCTACACCTGTTCTGGAATGAACACTCAGCAGCTGGGACATGCAAGCCTGCCTGAGCACTTTCAGCTAGGCTATTCCCTCCCTTGTGCCCCAGCTATGCCCCAGGGCTCCTACAGCCACAGTTCTGCAACTTCCTGTGATTTCTTTGCTCACAAGTCCAAAGAAAAATCAAAAGGGGCTGCTTCCAATTAAAAAAATGTACATGTAAGTATATATGTAGGTATCTACACATAACATACATGTGTGGAATGCACACACACACACACACACACACAAATGCACACACACATTAAAAAGATTAGATCTAAAATCTTTGTCTCTACATGATAGTAAATAAAGGCATTTGGTGTTTGGAAGTGCAAATAAAACAAGGCATGTTAGATACTTTATCTAAGAGGAGGAAACTGTTCTCTTGGGGAGCCATCTGCCCTCAGCGTCTCTGCTCACAAAGCCTGCTGCCTGTGCGATGACTTACACACTTGAGGTGAGTGTGGCATGCTCCTGGATTACCTGGGATTCTCTCCTGCCTCCCCAGCCAGATTGTGAGGGAAATTCTGAGTCTTAGCCTCATTCCTGAGGCCCAGGCTTCTGGAATGGTCTTCTGCCAAGGGATGCTCAGAAAACAAGAGCTGCTAATCACACAATAGACTTCATCTCTTCAACATTTTACTAAGTATCTTAACTTTATCTACGATGACTGCAGTAGGCAGAACCATGCCATCCCAAAGAGGTCTGCATCCTAATCCCTGAAGCTTGTGAAAATGTTACTTTGTGTGACAGAGGGTCCCTGCCGGAGAGATTAGGTAGATAATCTTGAGTGAGGAGAGCATTTTGGACTACAGGTGAGTCCAGAGATGAGATGGACGTCCTTCTATGAGGAAGGAAGGGGTGTCAGAGAGAAGTCTGAAGATGCCAGGGCACGGCTGGCCTTGAATGTGAGGAAGTAGCCATGAGCTCAGAAATCCTTCTGCAGAGCTTCCAGAAGGATCCAGCCTTGCTGACACCTCAATTTTAACCCAATAAGACTGCAGACATAGAGAAATGTAACATTATAAATTTGGGTTGTCACCAAATAAAATTAAGTCACTAAATTTTTGATCACTTGTTAGATGTTAGAGCAGCAAGTTAACCTAATGTCATCTACTTCCTATTCGAATCATCTCCTTTCCCTGAGTTGATCTCGCCCTCTTACAAGAAACGGCAGTCATTTGGAGCTAAGAAGAGTGTTCAACATCTTGCCAAGCCAATCTACCCTGGGGTGTTTTTGTTCACTTATTTATTTTTGGAAGATATTCCTCCAGTGGTAAAATTACAATGCCTTATAAAGAAAGAAGTGAGAAAAAGAGATGATATTTAGCATAATTAGCTAAGTATGAAGTATTAGTAAGGGCATTTGGAATGTCAGAACTGCAGCGGGTCAGAAATAGTGTACTTCTTCTCAGGAAAACAGCAGAGAATGTAAAAGTCTCTTCCAAAGCTCAGATGAATTTGAAAGACTCACTGAAAGAATACAGAGCGCTCACCCTCAATCTTTTGATTGAAAGTCTGGGATATGGAACGTCAGGGGTCCCATATTTTTTGAGCAAATGTACAGTTCTGAGCGAAATGACAAGACAATGATGAATACAGAACCTATTTTATTTAAACTAATAACTGTTAATGTAATGGGAGGCTGAGACAGAAGAATCACAGGTTCAAGGCCAGCCTCCACAACTTTATGAGGCTCTTAGCAACTTAGTGAGACCCTGTTTCGAAATAAAAGAATAAAAAGGGCTGGAGGCCTAGTTCAGAAGCATTACACCCCTGAGTTCAGTTCCCAGTACTGTAAAAAAAAAAAGGGCTATTAGTGTAGAATGAGGTTCTTATTCAAAAGCCCATTAACGCGTGAAGCACAATTAGAATACGACATTCATGTTCATTTGTGTTCACATGTACCTGAATGCCCATCTCACAGTAGAGCCATGTGAGCATTTCTCAGATATTCAAAGAAACACATAACCCCAAAAGAAGGGTTAAGAACAAGCAGTACTGCAAGACCATCATATTTTATTTAAGGAGTTTCTACACAGACAGTGTTCTGCATAGAAAACTGTGAACTGTTCTATTTCCATCCTATCTAGCTCATGACTAAGCTGATGCCTCCAGCCAAATAATCATGCCGGGCTCTCATTAGAACTCCCAGGTCAAGCTAAGAAGATGGGAGTGGGCTGAGGATGCCCTGGGGCACTCCATGGTGGGCGCTCGGATTCACCACCAGGGCAGTCCCCTACTCTGTACCGTGAGGCCTGGGTCTCTTCTGGATATACTGACTTTAATTTTTTAAAACTGTGAGAGTAAAGTGTCTAGTTCTTGGGGGAATACAACTCTGGTAGCAAGGAAGTCTACGGTGTGAGATTATACATCATTCAGGGGACTTGGTTACATTAACACTGAGAACCAAGTGAATGGATGAATGACCATCAATTGATACTGGAAAATATATATATATATATATATATATATATATTTTTTTTAACTCTAGAGGCTACTGATTCCATGGTAGGCTTCATCTTTTATGCATCTTCTAGATGAATATCTGATTTTTATCTAAAACTAGAATGAATCTGGTTTGGCTAAAAAATCAAACACCAAAACACAACTCAAGGACACAAAGCTACTCATAATAAAAGTAGTAACTTAACACACTCATCCCATAGTCTAATTAACATAGTGCCTGTTAGATAGGGTGTGACAGCTGGGCATGGCGGTACTGCTTATAATCCTAGTACTTGGGAAGTATGAGAAACTAAAACAGGAGGATTGTAGGTCTGAGGCCCCTCAGCAACTTAGTGAAGCCCTCCCCACAAGTTTGCAAGATCCTGATTCAAAATTAACAAAAAATAAATAGAACTGGGGGTGTAGCTTAGAGGTAGAATAATCTTGGCATCGATTCCCAGTACCACAAAACAAAAAACAAACGACAATGACCAAAACAGTAGGGGTTGACAGATTACAGGCCATGGGCCAAACAGGGCCCCACTATCACACACATGGTTAAGTACATCCCACAAGCTAAAAAGTGTCCCTACATTTTTAGATGGCTGGGAGAAAAATTAAGTATATTTTGTGACACAAAGGGATCGTGTGAATTTCAAGTTCCACATAACAAGGGTCTTCATTCCTTTGAGTACTGCCTCTGGCTGTAATGAATTGTGAGGTTGAGCAGGTGCTACAGGGACCAGGAGCCCCATGCCTGAAACAGCTACTCTCTGGCTCTTCCTCTGAAAGGTGCTGCCCTCTGGGTTAGAAGCTCAGGACACTTCCATGCTATGTGATCTCCATGCCTGTTTTCTTGCTTCTCTCTACCCCAGAGGGCAATTGTCAGGATTATGAGAGGAAGGAAGAGGGCAGTATGTAAACAGCATCTTGTCCCCCACCCTGTCTAGCCATGGTTAATGTTGTTATTGCTGCTGCTTCTTGACTCTGATTACACTAATGCACCACCTCCCGGTGGGGGCTCTACCTGCTGGAGCTCTTCAGGATATCATGGCTGACACTAATTTATAGTTTCACCAACCCTAAAAATTATCATTTCATTAGTTGGCCATAGTACTTTAAAAAAAATTGTCCCACAATCCTCAAATGATGACAGTCTTCAATCATTATGACACAGTGATGGCTATTAATTATAAGTTTAGCACAAAGGACAGTTATGTTTAATGTTATTATCTTGTCCTCTTCTCATATTTCAAAGCCATTTTCAAAAATACATTCCAGTTAGAAATTCTGGCAAGGGACATGATCTAACCCAGAGCAGTCTCCCTTCTTGACAGAAAGTTAAACCAGGACTTGGGGGGTCAAGCAGCTTTCTGGAAGCACAGGCAACCCTTAATTAAAGTGAACATTTGCTGACTCGTATTTGGACTTTTGCTTTGCAACTAATCTACCTGCAGGGTTTTCAAACGAAAGTTTTTCAACTGATTAGACTGACCTAAAATCCAGAACAATTTCTAGTCATGTAAATGGACATCTTACCATGACAAATTCTCTTGGTCATAATGCCCTCATTTCATTTAGAAATGTCACAAATACATCCAGTTAATGCATTAAATATGAAAAGACTTGCTGAAGGGACTCAATTTATTAATGATTCAGGAGAACTTCCTCTGGCATCTATTTGGAATTCATTTATAATTCATTTCACAGCTTAGCTTCAGTTCCCACAGGGCAAATATTTATCAAATATTACCCTGTTTTAAGTCCTCCCTCTAACTTTTCTTGTAGAAGAATACTTCTCCCTCAAAATAAAGGCTAAACTTCCTAAAAGCATCCATCCATCCACCTATTGTAATTTGATGTGCATTTCCTGATAATGTGACAGTAATGGGCTTTCCAATGTAACAAAGTACACTCTGCAGCCAAACAAAAGAATAATTATTAAAATAATAGCTGGCTATAAATTGAATAAGATACACTGAGTACATCATAAATATTTATTAGAGAGTAACCATGGTAATTGATAAGCTGGGTAATCAACACACGAGAAAAATGGCATCTTAATACACTGGCATGGAAAAAAAAAAGGAAAATCTTCACAACATCCCTGCTGCTGTACCACATATGACCAAGTGAATATGTTCAGTATAAAAATCAGAATATCTGGCCTGACTGGTAAAGTGGGCTTATATGCACAAAACAGTAGGGTATCTGGAATCAGGCTGCCCATTTTCTCTTCCCTGGAACATTGAAAATTATGACCTCCAATTCTAATGGCTTATCACAGCTCCTGAGTGACTAATTACTCGAGTGCAGAGAACATTGGTTGGAGTCAGAGACATCGCACTCCTTGAAACTTTGATCACAATTCTCAAGTTCTCCCTAGCAACTGTATAGCAAGTATAACGCCTCCCAGGAAATTAAACACACCATGGGAGGCGACACAGGGCATTTGCACTGAGGAGCGTCAGCAGGAGTCGCCTCTCTCCTACAGAGAGTCAGGCAGAGTCCCTGGAGTCACACACTTCACCTCACTGCATTTTCAACAAACCTCTGAGGCAGGTGCTATTAGCCCATCACACGGTACCAAGCAGAGTTGAACTACCGTGAGTATAATCACGTTAATATTTCAGTTAAGAAGGAGTCCCAGGAGCTGGGAATCAAACCCAGAGCAGTTCATTCTAAGGCACTTCTAGTCCATAAACGCGGAATTAGATTCCAATGGAAGAGTGATTAGGAAAAGGACTAAAAATGAGCTAAGACTGCTCTCTGGCCAGCACAACCCGCTTGCCTATAATAGAACGCCAAAGCGCACGGAGGCACCTGCTGCTTCGCTCTCGCCTCCATTCATCCACGCAGACACGAACCACTCGTGATGAGCCAGGGGTAAAAGCAGTCTTTGAATGATAAAGTCTGACTTTAAAAGAGAAAATTACAGAATGATAGGAACAACAGATTCATTATGGAATGGAGCAACTGCTAGGTGATTGGACGCTTCCAATGTGTCTGGACCAGCAAAGGAAGCCTGATCCATGGCTTTCACTCTCCTTACAGGAGAGTTCACAGACAAAACAAAACCTGCTGCTCCTCTCTGATGCTTTTTCCCCCCAAGGAACCAAAAGCTCTTACCTCTGGCTCATCTCTACCTTTCAAAAGTCTTCATCCTACAAACAGCCTTTCCCCTCTACCTCAGGACGCAAGACAAGTATCCCCCAACTGTAGCGATGGCTGGAAGAGGGTGGACAGAGGAGGTTCAGGGCAGGATTTGCAGAGAGGGGCTGCAAAAGTCCCAGGCTTCCTGCCAGGCTCTGAGCACTCCACAAGCCCCAAGACGCTCACATCCATTGTGGGGCTGATATATTCCAACCCAGTGGTAAGTGAAAATATATTCATCTCACAATTTGTAAAGTACCCTTTAACAGAGCAGAGAGTGTCACTTGCATATCCATGTCTTAATTTAGTCCTGAAATTTTAAAGGAATTTCCAGAAGCCAGGCATGGTGGCGCAGTTTGTAATCCCAGCACTTGGGAGGCTGAGACAGGAGGATCGCACAGGTTTGAAGCCAGCCTCAGCTACTAAGAGAGGCTCTCAGCAACTTAGTGAGGCCTGTTTCCAAATAAAATATTTTCAAAATGGTCTGGGAGTGTAGCCCAGAGGCAGAAAAGCCCCTGGGTTCCACCCTCAGTACCACAAAATAAAAAATTAAAGAAATTTTCATTTTGTCCACCAGCACAGAAATAGATATGATAGCTCTCATCCTTTTGGAGGTAATAGATAATTTTCAACCTTTTCTACTAATAAAAAAAAAAGCAATTAGCATGAAAGAAACAGAGTTAAAAAAACATGAAGTATTTCTTTGGAAGGGGCAGCTAAATAATTAGGGATCTTGAGAGATCAATGTTGAGAGGCAAATAAGAGCTCTAAAATATTCACTTTAGGAGCTGAAAATTTTCAAATGATATTTTACAGGAATAGGTTTATCCAATATGTTCACTCACTAAGCAGGCAACAAATGGTTAATGGTATACTATAGTATATATTTTATAAATAACAAAATCTATAATTAAAATTGAGGCAAAATTCGATGTGATATTAAAATTGAGCTTTTTTAAATTTATTTTTATTTTTATTTTTGGTGGTACTGGGGTTCCTGGAAGCCCTTCTACCTCCAGGCTACACTCCCAGACCTATTTTATATTTTTGAAACAGGGTCTCTTATGCCAGCGCGGCTGGCTTCGAACCTGCGCGATCCTCCTGTCTCCGCCTCCCAAGCGCGGGGATTACAAGCGTGCGCCACCACGCCCGGCCTGAGCTTTTTTTAGAAAGGCAAAAATATATAAAGGAATTAGTGTCAAAATATGACTGAATTTACAAAGCAATTGTCATATCCAAAATCATGTCTACAGTAAGTACCATAATAGTATCCTGTGAAAAGCCACAAATAAATAAAAATTAAGCACTGTGCTTAAAACTAAATTTAAAGTAAAATAACGGTTGCCGGGCGTGGTGGCGCACGCTTGTAATCCCTGCGCTTGGGAGGCAGAGACAGGAGGATCGCGCAGGTTCGAAGCCAGCCGCGCGCGCTGGCTTAGGAGACCCTGTTTCCAAATAAAAATGTAAAAATAGGTCTGGGAGTATAGCCCAGAAGTAGAAGGGCTTCCAGGAACCCCAGTACCACCAAAAAAAAAAAAAAAAGTAAAATAATGGTAAGATATTATAGATGAAAATATCTACATAGTTCCTGAACATAGTTCTTGAAATTTCAAGAAAAGTCTGAAAACGTCAACAAAATAAAGCAAAAAGGCAAAGAAAATGCTGACTGTGAATGTCTAAGTGTCTAAAGAGAAACTGTATCGCAATCCCGCCTCAAGTCAGTGGTGATGAGAACGTATAGCTTTTCTGCTTCACATACAATCCAGCTGGACATTGATCTGCCCATAGACATGTGACCAGAAAGGAAGCCGGTCCAGTTGAAAGTTAATTCTTCTACTGCACCAATCAAGGCCTCTGCAGACAGCCTGGTGCACGCAGCTTTCACTGCCTCCTGTCTTAAGACCTTATTCACTTGACCTTTTAGTCTAAGACAAGGTCAGGTGGACAAGGTCAGGCTTCAAGGTCAGATCCAATTTTTTTCTCCCCAGAAAATTTTTGTGCAGGTGAATTAAAAATTGAGGAAGATAAAGAGAAGGACAGGATGGGGGAAAGAGAAGAAATGGAAAAGTGCCGACGTAATAACATAACTATTTAAAATCTGTACCTTTATTCTTGGTCATCAAGGTCTATAATTATAGCAACACGAATTAACTGTGGGTTTTGTTTATCCACAACTTCAAGTTTCATATTTGGCAGAAAACCATGAGGCATCCTCTGAAACATTACAAGTTCAGTGAGTTATTCAAAATTCAGATTTTCTCCTAAGTTTTCTAAAATATTGCTGTTCCAGTTTCTTTTCTGTTGTTTACTTTTCTTTTTTTTTTGTTCCAGTTTCAATATGCATATCTTTTTTAAGATTTTTTATTAGTGTATTGTATTTATACTTCATAATGGGGTAAAAAACTTGTGTAGACATAAATGCACACATCACCCAACCAGCCCCCGCCCAGTCGCCACCTCACTCCCTCCCCATTCCTCCCTCCCATATCTTTAATGTAACTGGAATTCAGTCTGGAGAGCACATAGGATTTTATACAATTTTTTAAATCTAGTTTCACAAAAAACCTATGAGAGAAAAAAGAATGTTATGGTCATTTTAAAGACAGCTACAAAGACAAAGGCAAATTAAATTGTTAATTTGTTAAAGGCTTAAAAAGATATATATATATATATACAGTTTAGGATTTTTTCTAAAATTAATCTTTTAAATTAAAAAGTATTCACTTCTCTCACTGCTAAATTTGGGACTGATTGTAGAGGAGGAAAATTATTGAATAAATAACACAAAAATAAACATGATCCTTTATAAATTAAACTTTAATACGTGCTTAGACAAGAGCAGTGTAATTTCAACTGTCCTACCACGATGTCAGTTAAAGCCATACTTATGTAGCCATCCTTTTTGGTGACAAGAGCAGGCTCAACTTAGTTGGAGTTTCTTTCAAATCTTAAAATTCTAGGAACCCAAAGTCCACGACGACAGACACACGAGCAAGAAATAAAATGAAATGGGAAACAGACATTGGTATTTACCTAATCACTGAGCCCAAGGGAACCTATCAAAAGTCAGAATCCCAAGACAACTTTGACAGTTTTCATGGCTTGGCCAGAAAGTTTCCCTTTGAAATCTATTCCATATGAAAGTGTTTATTGACCTTATTGGAGATTAAAGTGTGTTGAGTCCCTCAAGTCCAGAGATGGCACTAAGTAAATAAGGTCTCCTGAAACGTAAGTAGGCAAGAGTCAAGTCTTTCTCTTACCAGCTTTTGTGGAAGCATCTTTCCTAAGATGCTTTACCACATGTACTAAATGGAACATTCTGCTTATAATTAGGTCTCTGATCCCAGAAAATTGTTGTTTCCCACAAGGTCATTGCCCAGACCAACAAGGCCATTGTTTAGTATTACAGATTAAAAAAAATACTTAAGCAGAATTCACGATATCCCTGGAACAGAGCCTGGAAGTTGCCTTGTCAGTGAACTCTCTTCATAATTTTACTTTCTTATAGATTTAATCTTTGAAAAGTTAAAAAAAATGTTTAGAAAAGGATATGAGAAAAAAAATTCCCTGTAGCTTGGTATTTTTATATTTTATTTTGTATGGTACTGGGGATTAAACCCAGGGGCATTCTACCACTGAGTTACACACCTAGCACTTCTATTTTATTTTGAAACAGGGTCTTGCTAAGTTGCTGAGGCTGGCTGCAAACAGGTCTGCTGCCATGATGTGAGAGCAACCTCTGACCTCCTGTCTCAGCCTCCCAAGTGCTGGGATTACAGGTGTGTGCCCTACACCCTGCTATGTATTTTTGGTTATTATTATTATTATTATTATTATTATTATTATTATTATTATTTTTGGTGGTACTGGGGTTCCTGGAAGCCCTTCTACCTCCGGGCTACACTCCCAGACCTATTTTTTATACTTTTTTATTTGGAAACAGGGTCTCCTAAGCCAGCGCGCGCGGCTGGCTTCGAACCTGCGCGATCCTCCTGTCTCTGCCTCCCAAGCTCGGGGATTACAAGCGTGCGCCACCACGCCCGGCCTGGTTATTATAATTCTACAATACATACCTGTAACATTTTAGCCACAGCCTTCCTAATCTTATTATCCCTCTTTCCCCCAAATCCAAACTATTAAAACCAGTTTAAAAAAAAAAAACAGCATTTTGTTTCAAACCCATTTTAATCCTCAGAAACCTTTTAGTAAATGAAATCACATAAAATTCCAATTAAAGACAGGTTGAAGGAAGCACAGTTGGAATTGAAAGGGGGAGAGACTTCTGTTCGCCGTGATGTGAGAGAGACTTCTGGCCACAATGGGATAGGCGTTTCTTCCAACCTCCATGATATGAGAACAGATTCCATCCTCCTGATGTGAAAGTGACTTCCATCTTCCATGATGTGGAATTGACTTTGGCCACCAGGATGTGAGGAACTTCCGGCTCCCATGATGTGAGGGGGACTTCTGGCCATAGTGATGTGGGCATAGCTTCCAGCCTTCATGGCGTGAGGACAGATTCTGTCCTCCATGATGTAGAAACAGATTCCATCCCTCATGATGTGGGATTGACTTCTGTTCTCCATGATGGGGGATAGACTTCCATCCTACATGATGTGTGATTAAATTCCATCCTCCATGAAGTGAGAGCAACTTCCTGTCAACATGATATGAAAGGGACTTCTGGCCGCCATGATGTGGGAGGGGCTTTCAGACTCCATCATTTGGAACCACTTCCGGCTGTCACGATGTAAGAACAGATTGCATTCTCCATGTTTGGGGACTGGCTTCCAGCCTCCATGATGTGAGAGTGACTTACATCCTTCATAGTGTGGAAGCAACTTACATCCTCCAAAATGTGAGCACACCTACAGTCCCAGTGCTTGGGAGGCTGAGACAGAAAGATCCAAGCATGAGGAAAGCCTCATAAATTTAGCGAGGCTTTCAGCAACTGAGTGAGACCATGTTTCAAAATATAAAATTAAAATAAGGTTGAGGGTGTAGCTCAGAGTTGGAATGCCATTTGGTTCGATCCCCAATACCACAAAAAAATTAAGAAGCTTTGTCATGAATCCACAAAATATGTACAAATAATAGTCTTTTATCATGTATTAACATAAATTATATATAAATATATTATAAAGAGATAAATCTCTTTAATAAAATAAAATCATGCTCACAAACTTGACCATATCATACATAGTACCATTTGCAGTAAAGATGCAATATGAAATCATAACTGTATAAAACTAACTATAGAGCCAGGTACGTGACACACACTTATAATCCCAGCATTTGGGAGGCTGCGTCAGTAGGATAATGGTTCATGGCCAGCCTCAGCTACTTAGTGAGTCCCTTCGTAACTCAGTGAGACTCTGTTTCAAAATAAAGAATAAAAAATAGAGCTGGAGGTACAGCTCAGAGGTAGAATGTCCCTGGGTTCCATCCCCGGTACCGCAAAAACAAACAAACAAACAAAATAAAATAACAAAAAGAACCTCTAGTACACACCTTGTTACTACAAACTTGTCTTAACTCCTGTTGTTTTGAAAGTCAAGTTATGTTCAGACTTATTTACATATTGTTATTTTTGGTCGTACTGGGGATTGAACCCGGGTACATTCTGCCTCTGAGCTATAGTCCTAGCCCTGTATCATTGTTTATTTTGAAACAGAGTCTCATTGGGTTTTGGAGGGCTTTGTTAGCTTGTTAAGACTGGTTATAAACCGGTGGTCCTACTGTCTTGGTCTCCCAAGTGCTGGGATTACAGGCATGTGCGACCATACCCAGCTTATTTTATATTACAAAATAGGTTCTCACTAAGTTACTGCATCTTGAGTTTGAACCTTACATCCTTCTGGCTCAGCCAGTTAAAACAAGCATGGTAAGGTTTAGATTTGGAAGGTTCTCAAAGCCTCATGTTGAAAGCATGGTTCTCAGTGAAGCAAGAGGTGGGACTTTTAGGCAATGCTTGGGTCATGAGGGTTCTCACCTTATCAGTGGATGGATCCAATACATAGATTAACCACTGACAGCTGAATAAGATGCTGGGAGGAGGACCTCACTGGAGGAGTACATCGGACATCACTTGCGGGTACGTCCTAGAAGCATCTCTCTCTCTCTCTCTCTCTCTCTCTCTCTCTCTCTCTCACACACACACACACATCTCTCTTCCTTTCTCTTTCTCTTTCTCTCCCTCCCTCTCTCCACCATCCCTGCTTATGGCTACCATGAGCAGTTTTCCTCTGCCACACCCTTCTGCTATGATATTTCTGCCAGCCAATTATAGATTAAAATCTCTGTAACCCTAACCCTGCATCAAAATAAACTTGTCCTTTAAGTTGTTAAAAAAAAAAAAAAAGAATTGAAAGCTGGTGTGGTGGCGCACGCTTGTAATCCCCACGCTTGGGAGGCGGAGACAGGAGGATTGCGCAGGTTCGAAGCCAGCCGTGCACACTGGCTGAGGAAACCCTGTTTCCAAATAAAAATATTAAAAAATAGGTCTGGGAGTGTACCCGGAGGTAGAAGGGCTTCCAGGAACCCCAGTACCAAAAAAAAAAAAAAAAAAAAAATTGAAAAGAAATAGAGTTTGAAAACCACTGGCTAGGACATATATATTTTCAAATATACTATTTCTATCTATGAGCTTTCTGAACTTTCTTTTATAAACTAACCTATACTTAGATCAACCCTGAAATAAGAACATCAGTATAAACTGGTGCTGTACAAATCAGAATTCTAACACATGCTTAGAAAAATGTTGCTCTCAAAATGGCTGTACAAAGGTCTACATGGTTTTTACCTACTTTACTATGGCATCATTGACACTTCAATGGTCCAAGAGAAAGAGACACTGTGAAAGTTCACTTAATGGCTCACAGAACCAGAGACCAGAATGACTTCATCCATAGTCCTCTGAGCTGCTTCCTGGGTGCATCCAAGGTGCGCTGTTGTGCGTTTGCAGAAAGAAAATCTTCATCTGCATTGTTTTCTATTCTTTTTTTTCCTATTTTTTTGCTGTACTGGGGATGGTACACTGGGGCATCCCACCTCCAGGAGACACCCCCAGCCCTATTTTTTATTCTTTATTTTGAAACAGGGTCTCACTGAGTTGCAAAGGGCCTCACTAAGTAGCTGATGCTGGCCACAAACCTGCAATCCTCTTGGCTCAGCCTCCCAAATGCTGGGATTATAAGTGTGTGCCACCACACCTGGCTATCTGTATTGATTTTGAGAAAACAGCAAATGATCATAATTACCATCTCATCTATTTTATATTTTTTAACTAAAAGCAAGACAAATTGGTTATGAAAGTACCACTTGAATTTCACAAAAACACCAAAGTTAATTCAAATTTGCCATGTAAGGACAAGATTCAACAAGGACACTGCTTAAAGATGACAGCGTACACCTACACAGGACTCACCATTTTAAAACTTTGGCAGGAAATACATTAGTTTGAGTAGTTTCCAGATATTCTGTCCAGGAAAAATGTTCTGGATCAGGATATCCTAAAAAATGCATATATTCATATCAAAGGATTACTCATGGACTTCCATATACAACAGAACATTTTATAATAAAGCTGCTGCCATCTGAAGGCTCTCTTGATCAGGCCCCATACTGAGAGCCTTTGCACAGGGTAGCACTTAAGTCTGTGGACAGTGCAGAGACAGCTGAGACAGTATTGCAAGCTGTATTCACTGGCTCATTCATTGACTTGACAAGGTCAAGGAGTTTGGCCAAGGTCAAGCAGGTAGGAAAGCTTGGCAGAGCAAGGTGACATCTAGAACTGACTCGGAGCTCCATCCGAAGGCTCCTTAAAAGTCTGAAAGAACCTACAGTCAACTGACCTCACAATACAAATTATAAGAAAGGTTGAAAATCTTTCCAATTCCTCTAATAATTCTATATCTAACAAGATTTTACTCTTAAATATGTGTAATAACAATTTGACAAAATTGCTACTTATCATTGCAATTTAGAAAACATTTATCAGTATGATGTAGTACAGAGCCTCTCTCTCTCCTCCCTCTTCTCTCTCTTCTCTCTCTTCTCTTCTCTTCTCTTCTCTTCTCTTCTCTCTCTCTCTCTCTCTCTCTCTCTCTCATTTTTCCACTGAGCTACAGCCTGACACTTTTTCTTTTTTTATTTTAAGACAGGATCTTACTAAATTACTGAGTTTGGCCACGAAGTTGAGATCCTCTTGCCTTCGCCTCCTGAATTGCTAGGATTATAGGCGCACAGTACCTTGCCTGGCCAAAGCAGCCAATTTTCAGTTTTTTTTCTGAGTAAGCACCTGTGTTTCTTGCTGTCTGTGCTCTTTTATTGCTGAGTTTCCAGAAGTCTAGCTCTACCTCCCTGTTCTCTTATCTTGATTTTGTGAGGTTTTGTTTCTTTGTTGTTGTTGTTTATTTTTTGGTACTGAGGACTAGACCCAGGGACATTTTGTTTTTGAGCTACACTCCCAGCCCTATTTTATTTTTTATTTTGAAAAGGGTCTCACCAAGTTGCTGAGAATCTCACTAATTGCCAAGGCTGGCCTCAAACCTGCAATCCCCCTGTCTCAGCCTCCCGAGGACTGGGACTACAGGCCTGTACCAGCTGGTCTGGCTATTCTCTGTGTTATTCTGAGGAATAAGAACTTACATTTATTCATAAATTCTGGTTTATTTTTGCTTTTAAGTTATTTTATTTACTGCTGTTGCTCTTATTACTTACTTCTTCCTACCTCCCTTAGGATTTTTTTACACTTGTTTAGTCAAACTGAAATGAAAACAACTGCTTTTCATTTAAAAAAAGATAAAAGCGTTTGATACTCGGGGTCTGCCATTGCTGCCACCAAGAATGACATTATTTACCGTATTACTTTAGTGCTATAAATAAATCCACATAGCCGGGCGTGGTGGGCACGCTTGTAATCCCCGCACTTGGGAGGCGGAGACAGGAGGATCACACAAGTTCAAAGCCAACCCCGCTGGTTTAGGAGACTCTGTTTCCAAATAAAAAAATATAAAAATAGGTCTGGGAGTGTAGCACGGAGGTAGAAGGGCTTCCAGGAACCCCAGTAGCACCTTAAAAAAAATATATCCAGATACACTTTGTAAATAATCTATTATTTATATTATGCCGTGAGCATTCTAGTACATTCTTTGTAGTGAACATTCTATTGGAATGCACCCAGAAGCAAAACTGCTCGATCATGGGGCGCTTTGCTTCATTATTATTACTTTAAAATTATCTAATTTTAGGTGTGTCTATTTTAAACACCTTCTAAATGGGGTTTCAAATTCTTTTACATTTACTTTTATAACTACTTTGTCTCATCCAACTTCTGTAGACATATTTTAGGATAGACTTATTTATTTTGTAGTACAGGTGATCAAACCCAGTGGTATTCTACCTAAAAACTATACCTCGGCCTTTTTCATTTTTTGCTTTGAAACAGAATCTCTCTAGATTACTGAACCCTTGCTACATTGCTGAGTCTGACCTCAAACCTGCAATCCTCCTGTCTCAGCTTCCCAAGTACTGGTATTACAGGCAAGCACTACCATGCCTGGCTAGTCAAGAATTTTTTTTTATTTTTTTTTTTTGGTGGTGGTCCTGGGCTCCTAGAAACCCTTCTACCAGACTACACTCCCAGATCTATTTTTATATTTTTATTTGGAAACAAGGTCCCTTTTTTTTTTTTTTTTTTTTTTGGTCGTACTGGTGTTCCTGGAAGCCCTTTTACCTCCGGGCTACACTCCCAGACCTATTTTATATTTTTATTTGGAAACAGGGTCTCTTAAGCCAACGAGGCTGGCTTCGAACCAGCGCGATCCTCCTGTCTCTGCCTCCCAAGCGCGGGGATTGCAAGCGTGCGCCACCACGTCCGGCTAAGGCTTTTAAATTATGTCACCTCCCGCCTCTTCAGCAGCAGGTTCTTTACCTGCTGACCAGAATATTTAATGGATGGGAGGAGGGAAATAAATAAATGAAATCAGAGTCTCGGGGTTGAAGGATGTGAGGTCAGTCAGAGGCAGCCGTGAGTCCTGCCCAACCTTGAAAAGAGACCTGGCATGCTGCTATAGAAGGCCTTGCTGTGCCAGGTGCAGTGGTGTACACCTGTGATCCCAGCACTTGGGAGGCTGAGGCAGGACAATCACAGATCTACAGCCGGCCTCACCAATACAGTGAGCCTCTCAGCAACTCAGGGAGACACTGTTTTCAAAATGAGAAATAAAATAGGGTGGAAGTGTATCTAGAATGTCTCTAGGTTTAGTTCCCAGTACCATAGAAAAACCGAAAAAACAAAAAGATAAAAGTACTCTTCTTTTCTTTCCTTTCCATGAAAAATAAGTGAAAATAAAAGTCTGTTAATCTTAAGTGGTTCTTAAGCAAAAATTACCTGTGCCAGTCTCCAGAAATAAGCTATGAATACTTAGAAAAGGAAAAGAAAACCCGTATTATCCCCTGCTCAATGAACCTAGCAAGAGAACGTTGTATGCCTCGGGAGTCTTGCCAGGCCTCCCACTCCCTCTGTTCTCATCCTAACCCATCACTGACCTTGGCTGATCTTGGGAGCCAGAACTGGGGCACAGAAGAAGAGGTAGGAATGAGGTCCCTTCACACAGTGGCAATATCACAGCAGGAACTTTTCAAAAGCCTAAGTCTCCCCCAAGCTGGCTTCCATTTGTGGTAAGTATTCCTTTTCCTTAAATATTTTTTCTCCAAGAGCTTATGCAAGAATATCCATTTGCCACAAGGCATGTTTTATGAAAAACTGGAATTATGAATAAATGCTGCAAACCCTTAAGTCCCTGGCTTCCTGGTCTGGGAAACCTATCCCATAGCAAAGCCTGACATCCATGATTATAGTGGTGGCCAATTCAGGAACTAAACACAGGGATGTATTGGGACAGTGACAGCAGTCATACTCAATAATCATCAACAGGAAGGGGTCGGCCAAGAGTCTTATAGAGGAGCGTGTTCAATCAGAGTCTGGATTATAAGCACACACACTTGATGGGCTTATGAGTGGAACATCTCATCGAACTCTTCATTTTATTGTTGAGGAATGCGAGACCTGGCATTTGAGGGACTGATCCAAGGTAAGCCAACTACAAGTGATGTCCAAGTGTGGGCTCGTGTCTTCTGGCTTGCAATTTATAGAAATAAAACTTCTAAAGAGCTGCTTTGAGACTGACTGCAGCTGGGCCCTTAGCCCAATAAAAATCCCATAAGAGGAATGAGAATTATGTGTCTAGTACCAGATAAGCCCTGGAGAGCTTTGCCAACAGTAAAGGAGTCTGGATTATCTAAGAAAATCCCTCAGACACATAGATCTTTCTGTTTCAGGTGCCTCTGGTTCTCTATTTCAGCCTCCATCCTCCCAGTGACGGAAGCTGAGGCTGGTCATCACCGATACAAAGCTGCTACCCCACAGTACCCTCTGTACACAGGGAGCTCCTTCTCAACATGACCGCAGTGCCTAGTGGCTACTCCTTGGCCCACGTTAGACAGGGTTATACCACACCCTTAAGAACAAGACTAAAGAAACGTGCTTTGACATAAAGACAATAGATATCCCAATAATTGTTAAGCCTAATTCAGGATCAACATATTTTGTTTTCTAAAAACATGTTGAAACAGGCTTGACTTGACAATACCTTAGGTGTTGGAAGTCCTAGATTCACATTTAGCTCTTCACAGTTGAGGATAAGATATCCTTCTGGCAAGTGAACTCAAATTAGATTCACTAACACTTATCTGAGGCTGTTAGCATTACGACCTGATCACCAACCCCATGTGGAGAAGCTTCAGTATATAGCCCATAACATCGGTATGGTGGCCATTGTCAGTGAGGAGACTGAACCCAGGAGCAGTCTCCCTTCAAGGTGCACACATCACCATTTTTATTTTATATTTAGAGACAGGGTCTCACTAAGTTGCTGAGGGTTTTGGTAAGTTTCTGAGGCTAGTCTACGATTTGCAAGTCTCCTGTCTCAGCCTCCCAAGTATTGGACTAGCAGACATTGACCACCATGCCTGGCTTCGATGTGTAATTTTTAAAAACATAGTTATTTTGCTTTTGTTTTTGTTTGACTATATAGCATCCAATTCAGTAATATTGTATGACTAACTTAACTATCCTCATCTATCATGTATTTAATTTTCTTTGTTATATTTTCAGCTTTTTTTGTGCCTTGTGATTAGTAGGTGCGTAGTTAATAACTGCTCAATTAATAAATAATTAAATTTCGTCTCTGAACGTTACCTTCCTCATGTTAATAGAGTTTATTTATATGAATTAGAATACTGCCATCTAAAAAGAATTCTTCGAGTAGCTAAAATACGGCAAAACTAAATTATGTACTTCTTTGGTAAATTGTGCTATTGTAATTTTAGGTTGGTAAGAGAATTATGAAAGAAAGTAAAGTAGTTATTGCCTTACCAAATATTAAAATTTCCATGTGCCCATCAAATAGCCAGAATACCTAGAATGCCCATGTAGCCGATCACTGCAAAGAACGCAGAGAAAGCACTTGTGGTGTTTCCACCAAGCACCCACTGCTTCCCAAACTGCCCTCACGGCCGCTTGATTCTCTAAAAACGAGCTCTCCTTCTGCGTCCATTCACAAGTGTGAAGGCTACCCTTCTGGTTTTAAAATGCAAAAAATAAAACAAAACGCATGCATTTAACTGTGCTCCCTTCTCAATGCCTCCAAAATAACATTCCAGACATTTTTAAAGGAATGTTCATTAACATAGAAAATGCCGAGACAAGTTTTATATGATACACTGTGGAATGTTACATAATCATAAACCACTTGCCTTGCAAGCAAAATGCCCTGAGTTTGGTCTCTACTCCAGTACAGGAAGGAAGAAAGGAAGAATGGAGGAAAGACAGAAGGAAGAAAAGAAGAAAGGAAGGAAGGAAGGAAGGAAGGAAGGAAGGAAGGAAGGAAGGAAGAAAGGAAAGAAGGAAAAAAAAAAAGAGGACTAACTTCACTGCTGTGGTGCTGTGCTCTGGATCTGGAATGTCCCCACTTGGACTCCAGAAAAGTGCTTGGATCGCCAGGACTCTGACTTCAGCAGTAGGGTACTCCAGTAGCCGAGGCTGTCCACTACCCGTGATCCTCCTGTCTCAGCCTCCCAGTTGCTGGGATCACAAACATGTGCCACCACGCCCAGCTAGAATATACAATTTCCATAACACATTAATAAAGAAAGCACAAAGGTTCATCACTTATGACTACATGGTGTATGAGTATGCTCATGTGCACGCATATATGTAATCATATGAAAAAGATGAGTATGGCGTAGAATGGCAATCGTCCAAACAATGTTCCTCTTGGACAGAGTCAAAATGTAATTCCTGGGATCTTCTGCAGTTAGATGCAATCCTGTGACTGAATGCTAGCTACTGCACGTAGGTAGAAATGATGCAATCAGTCACTTCTGAATTTGCCCCCTACAGCCCTGCCATGTACAAATACCACTTCAGGCTAAACAAGAGTCCCAAGGACCTGAAGACGCCCCAGTGCTAGAATAACTTCATGGAACAGACCTAATTACTATCGGCCATGACGGAGATAGATACAAGAAATCCATGCGTAGTGTGCGAAAGACATTAAATGTTGGACTGGCCTGATGTACTAGCCAGCTCATAGCAACTAATAAAAAGTAATACGCTGAGCCGGGCATGGTAGTGCATGCTTGTAATCCCAGTACTTGGGAGGCTGAGACAGGAGGATGGCAGGTTTGAAGCCAGCCTCAGCAGCTTAGTGAGGCTCTCAGCAACTTAGTGAGACTCTGCTTGCAAATAAAGTATAAAATGGGTCTGGAGGTATAGCTGGGTGGTAGAAGGCCCCTGGGTTCTATCCCCAGCACCACAGAAAAAAGTAATGAGCTGCTGCTATCTATTAGTGGGAGTAGCTAAGCTGAGCAGAAGGCAAAACAGAAGGTACCTGGAAAACTCTGCTGTTAAAAACAGTAAGATTATAAATTATATAGGAAGAAACCATAAGTAAAATACAATAAAGCCACAGTGAAAGTAAAAGACAGGCAAGATGCGTCAACAGAACTTTCTGGAAATATAAAAAGAAAGCCAGTGAATAAAAGTTGATTTAACAGTATTGAGAAAGCTAAAATATAAATCTCTGGAAGGAGAACACTGGTGAGAAACAGTCAATTTATAGTACAGGACTCAGGAGAGTTTCAGGAATTGCAGCCACCAGCAGACACTTTTGAAGGCAGCAGGGTAGGACCGAAACCAGGTGACTGTCTCATTAAAGTCCTGAGGGTAACTGTTGGGTCTCATCACCAGTACATAAGGGCTCCAGTTTGTCCACAGGCTGACCAACATTCGTTCTCTTGTTTTAAGTTTTTTTGTTTTTTGTTGTTGTTGTTGTTGATTTGGTGTGTGTGTGTGTGTTGATTGTTGTTTGTTTTGATAATGGTACAAGATCACATCTCATTGTAGTTTTTTGTTCGTTTATATTTTATGGTGCTGGGGACAGAACTCAGAGGTGTTCTATCTCTGAGCTATACCCCCATTGCTATTTTATTTAAATTTTCAATTTTGAAAAAGGGTCTCGTTAACTTGCCGAGACCCTCACTAAGTTAGTGATGCTGGCCTTGAACCTGTGATCTTCCTGTTTCAGCCTCCCAAATACTGGGATTACAGAAGTATACGACCATGCCAGCTTCACGGCAGTTTTAATTAGCATTTCCCTGATGATTGCTAAGGCTGAGTATTATTTAATCTGCTTTTTAGCCATTCACTTTTTTTAGAAATATGTAAAAAGTCCTTTGACCATTTTTGTGGGTGTAATTGCACTTATTTATTTTGACAGTGTTAGAGATTGAACTTGGCCCTTGGCATGCTAGGCAAGGGCTCCACCCCTAAAAACTATACTTTCAGCCCTTTTGCCAACTGGATTATTTGATTTTGGGGGTGTAGTGTTTTACACATTCTCTGTATATTATGAGTTATTAATAATTTATATGATTCGCAAATATTTTCTTCCCATTCTATAGATTGCTTTTTCATATGTTTTTGTCCTTTAATATGAAAACCTTTTTAACTTCCTCAAAGTACAATTTCTCTGGTTTCCTCTACCTTTGCTATCATAGTAAAAAAAATCCTTACCTAACCCAAAGTCATGAAGCTTTCCCCTGTGTTTTCTTTTATTTTGTATATGATGCAAGCTAAGGTTACAAATCCATTTATTTGAATGTCAATAGCCACTTTTGCTAGGATAATTTGTTGGAACAACTCTCTCTCCCCATTGGATGGTCTTGGAACCGTTGTGGGAAATCATTGGTCCACATATGCAAAAGTCTAGTTCTGGGTTCTCTATCCTATTCCATTCTCCCTCTGATTCCATATCTCTCTTTAAGTCTGTACCACACTGCTTTGATTACTGTGCCTTTGTGGTGAAGTTTTAAATGAGTTAGGGGGTGTCCTCTAATACATTTTTTTCATAGCTGTTTTGGTTACTTGAGGTTCCCTGAGATTTCGGTTAGGAAAGATAATTATTTTTCTCCTAAAATATCTCTGGCATTTTGAGAAGGATTGAGTTGAATCTGTGGATCACTATGGGTGGTAGTGACAGTTTAACAATATCAAATGTTCCAATCCGCAGCTGTTATTTTTCCCAATTATTTATGTCACCTTTAACCTTTTTCACCAGTTTTGTAGTTCTCAGTGCTCAAATCTTTCTTAATTGCTATAAATTAATTCCTAAATATTTTATTCTTTTTGATGATTTTACAAGTAGAGATGTTTTCTTAATTTCCATTTCAGATGGTGCACTGCACACAAATGCCACCTTTTTTGATTGTTGTCTTTCTATCCTACCACTTAGCTAAATTGGTTTCTTAATTTTAACAGGTGTTTTGGTGGGAACCTTTAGAGATTCCTTTACATCTGTTAATAGAAATCATTTTATCTCTCCCTTTTCAATTAGAAAATTATTTTTCTTATCTAATCAGTTTGTCTAAAACTTTTAGTGCTATGTTAAATAGAAGTAGAGTCTGGGCATTTTTGCCTTATTCCTGATCTTTGAGAAAGAGCTTTCAATTTTTACCACTGCATATTGTATCGTCTGTGGACTTTCATATATGCGCTTTTAAATTTAAGGTGGCTTTTTTGTTCTTAACTTGTTAAATGTTTTTATTACCAATGACTTTGACTCTTGTCACACCCTTTTCTGCATCAACTGGAATGACTATTCATCCCTTTGTTAATTGCCAAGACATCCTGCTGCCTCGGCATCTATGTGTTGAGACCCCACTCCACATAGTTAATCGGCAACAAGCCCCGAGAAGGAGGTGTCGTCTCTGGCCAAAGTACCCCCCACTTTTAGATACCTTTCATGACTTTTATTCCTTTTAACTTTCTACACGAATTGCTCCAGTGATGTGAGATCAGGACTATGAAATTGAGTCCGTGAAAATAAACTCTCTAATAATTTGTCTAAACGTCCTTGGCTTTGCTCAATAGTAATGAAAAAACTGGCCAGAATTCAGGTACTGTGATAAGCACCCCAGCTGCAGCAATCACAAATGGCCTCCGACCTTCATCACTATCCATTAACTCCGACAAAGTAGCTCAGTTCAAAGTAACTGTTTACCCTTGAAATCCTGCCTAGAGACAGAGAAAAACCTTGTGTGTGACCTTAAAGCAATTTAGTTGATAAACAACTTAGCTGCCCAAATACAATAGACCCAAAGAAAAAGACTGTTGACTGACCGCATAGTTAGAAATGAATATGACAAAATAAAGGACAGACGTTCTAAATATATATGTATGAAGGAAAGGAAATACCGTAAGAGTAAGAAAAGCATTTTTGCATGAAGAAGAGCTTATCATAAGAAAGTCCCAACTGGGAAAGGAAGGAATTAGAAAGTTAGAAGCAGGTTGCAGAGGGTTTGTGACAGGGAAGTGGATTATTAAAGATGAGTAGGCTTTTAATAGGCTTGTTGTCTAAAGAAGAGTGCTCAGCCGTTAAGGAAATACATCTGACAATTAGAACTAAGAACCTTGTGGTGTTGTTTGTGGTATTTTGTCTGCCAAACTGTGTTGTGAGTATGCTTAAGCTTTCAGATTTAGAAGATAAGGTACCAACACCTGAAGAAACTCCATCACATCCACCTGAATCACCACATCTCCCCACACTTGCTATATGAACTGAGCCCAAAAGATGGAAAGTTCCAGGAAAAGTTAAAGAAGATTCCCCGAGAAACTCCCAAGCCTTGACTATGCCCGTATTCTGGGAGGCTGCCACCTGGAACTGCTTATCTGCAAAACCTTGGAGAGGAACAGGAGTTAATTCTTCGAGGGCCAACAGCCAGCTGAAAGACACCCACCCCCCCTTTTTTTTTCTTACCTTTACTGGTAAAGGGTATAAATTTCTTGGGGTTTTTGTAATAAAGTGTCATTGGCTCAAGAAGCCTTTGTCCATGTCAGGTTCTTTCCAAAAGCGTCGTCATTTAGGGACCTAAGGAGAATTTAGTCCCTAAAGGGAAAGAATCGCTGCAGATAAGATTCTGCAGTACTTCACCTGCCTTTTGCCCCATCTTTCTGAGGATTTGACCGGGAGCGGACAATTAACGACCCGACTGAGCTTAGTCCGTGACAGTTAATGGAGAATATTATACTCCTCAGTTTTTGTATGTTGAGCCATCCTTATGTTCAGAAATAAATCTCCTGTGACCATGAGATAAAATCCTTCTAATATGCTATTTAATTTGGTTTTTGAGATATTTTGTTCATAAGAAATATTGGACTGTAGTTTTCTTTTCTTGTTATTTTTTGTCTCATTTTGGTATCATGGTAACACCCTCCTCAGAGAATAAATTAGGACATGTTTCTTTCTTGTCAGTAGTTTGAAAAATTGGAGAAGAACTGGTGGTAGTTCTTGAAATGTCTGGTAGAATTCACCAGTGACACCATCAAGTCCTGGGCTTTTCTTGGTCAGGATATTTTTCTAATTAAACCTATGAGTTATTTTATTTGAAATACTTTAATAAAAGTAGGTATCCTGATTGTATCAGGAGCTATGGATAAATCCTGAGTAAAACAATGGCTACATTGTTCACATGTCTATACATCAATAGTTTTGTTCCTTTTTCTTAATTTTTATTTTCATGTCTTGATTTTTTAATATTGTTGTTGAAAGAAAAATGTTTCTGGCAGAAAATCTGAAAATCTTTATCAAATGTTTAATTTTTTTCCATATTCTGTGATCCGGTAATGCTTCTTAACACAGCCATAGAAAAATATCAAACATAGGTCATATTAAAAGGATATTCTTCCCATCATAACTTATAAGTATTAGAAAAAGTTAATTCAGTACAAACAAAAACCATCTATAAACTGTGGTTTACTCATAATACAGATGAGTATCCACTCATTATTAGCCAGGTTCTCAAAGACTATTTTATTTTATTTTTATTTTTTGTGGTACTGGGGGTGGAACCCAGGGGCTTTTCTACCTCCGGTCTATACTCCCAGACCTATTTTATACTTTATTTGGAAATAGGGTCTCATCAAGTTGCTGAGGCAGGTTTCAAACCTGTGTGATCCTCCTGTCTCAGCCTCCCAAACCTGAGATTACAAGCCTGGGCCAACACGCCTGGATCAAAGACTATTTTAAACAAGACAGATTATGTTCAAATTATATTTCTAGTTTTTTTTTAAGTTACAAAGTCAGTATGAAAAACAAATTCATAATTTTAATTTTAAATTTCAATTATTTATATTTGGTCAAGTAAACCACGGGATTAGAAAAATAAAAGAATGATAATAGTAAGCACTGTCTAGTGGCAAATTTAAAATTTTAACTTATCTTTATCATATTGATTGTTTTATAAAAATTCCTACAGCTCTATGTAAGAAAATAATCAGTAGTTTTATTATGAAGATATTTAGCTTATTAGAAGGCCATGGCTTTATTTCATTGGTGATTATATATAAGGATCTAATGGCCAAATACACTTTATTCATAAAGATTAGAATTTGGCCAACTGAACACTCTTTGCAGAGAAAGAGAATACAGTATTTTCATGACGTTTCTATGGAACGTGTAGGGAACTTGCTGTAATGTACCTTGGGGACATGCTGATGTGATTTTCAACCAAGGTAAAGAACAAGAGGAAGATAATAAGGTTGAGCTGGGGCAGCAGTTGTCACCTCTAGGTGGCCTTGAAGTGAAGCTACTTCAGGGACTCGCGGTTGCTGAATTATCTACCTGACACACAGACACAGCAACAGAAAACAGCACCGCTGTTCCAAATGGCCACTGAAAACTGTCCCTCAGATAGAAACACACATGGGTTAATTTCTCCCCACACTGAGTGGCTTTTAGCTAGCACATTATATACCCTTACCATGATCACAATGATATAAGAAAGGAAAGCCTTGCAAAGTTAGGAACCAGATCTTTTTCCCTGGCCTATCACTCACAGTCTTCGAGATAGCAAGAAACTTTGAATAAAGTACACATCCTCTTAAATAGTCACATGCCAAGCAATGTTAAGTAGCCGAAGGGTGTGGTTGGAGAAGGCGGGTCCCTGGGGGTTGACCTTGAGGATTACATATGGCTATCTTCCCCACACTCCCTCTCTTGCTTCTGGCTGCCATGACATGAGGAGCACAGCCCATGTGCTCTTCCTTTATCCTTCCCCGCCACCATTCTCTGAGACCCACAGTCTCCGGCCTCCTATGGACTGAACCTGATCTTTAAGAAAATAAATCTCTTTTCCTCTAAGTCAAACGGTCAGTCTTTTAGAGTATAGCTGTAAGAATGTTGACCAGAATACTTCCCCTTTTCAAAAAAAGAGAATATTCAGCGCCTCCCAGGAAATCTAACTTTTTTAAGAGAGGAAACAGAAAGAGACAGAGACAAATTTGCACTCCTTTACCTATCTATATTTTGTTCCAGCAGCCTCCAGGGGCCAGTAATGCTCATTTCAGTACATCATCTTCCCCCCCACTGTTGTAGTTAAGGCCCACCCCTTCTCCTATTTTCATATATCATGTCTCTCTTCTTCTCTTCTCTAATCTGACCTACAATTTCTAACTAAACCCTCTCCACACATAGTTATATCATAGCTTTGACTACAAATTCCTTGTTACTGCTTTTAAAGGCCTTGTATAAAATGACCTCAATCTACCTCTCCTACTTTCCTTACTAATATTCCAACACAGAAATAAATTCTATTTTGGACTCCTGACCTCCAGAACTTTAAGTTAACACATTTGTGTTGTCTTATGCAACTGATTTTGTGCTAATTTGTCACAGAGCAGTGCACCAGCGTACAATTCTCTCCAGAAGGTATTTCTTTCACTTTCTGGCTTGGTGCTACCTCTTTGATTAATCACCTTACCATCTTCTATAACTATTACTCATTAGTTTAACAAATAGCCTGTACACTGTCATTCCTGAGGTTACTGGAGGTGGTCCACTCCCTCTCCAAAGACTTAAATAAGGACACTAACAGATTAAAACACCCTGAACAACACTGGGGCCCATGACTCCACAATATCATAAGAAAGTTAATAATAAACAAGTCACTTGGAGGATAAGCCAACTAATAAGTAAGGGTGAAATAACAGAATTAGAGCCGGGCGTGGTGGCGCACACTTATAATCCCCACGCTTGGAAGGTGAAGACAGGAGGATCATATAGGTTTGAAGCCAGCCTCACTGGCTTAAGAGACCCTGTTTCCAAATAAAAATATTAAAAAATAGGTC
This sequence comes from Muscardinus avellanarius, assembly GCF_963383645.1. Lineage (NCBI taxonomy): Eukaryota > Metazoa > Chordata > Mammalia > Rodentia > Gliridae > Muscardinus > Muscardinus avellanarius. Next base: position 59,902,637 of record NC_137803.1, read on the forward strand.
TGGGAGTGTAGCCCAGAAGAAGAAGGGTTTCCAGGAACCTCAGTACCACAAAATAAAAAAAAAGAAAAGAAAAGAAAGAAAGAAAGAAAGAAAGAAAGAAAGAAAGAACAGAATATCACCATTTAGCAAAAATCCACCAAATAAATACTAACCAATGCTAAAACCTACTGAATGAAATTGGATTAGAAATTAAACATTTACAAAATCTCAATGCAAAATTCCAGCAAATAGGAGTTGATTCCAAAAGGAAGAAGGAATAATTTTACAGTGGAGAAATGTGTCCCATACTGCTTTAATCAAGAGACCAAAGTTTCCCTAATAACAGGAAATAGTCTAAATGAAATTGCCTGATAAGATGCAAAGAGTACCCCAAACCATTTCTGGGACAGTCCTCCAGAGGTCATGACCCACATGTCATCATGAGGAAGCTGTGGACAGACCCCAAGTGAGGGGCATGTTGCAAAATGACTCAAAAGTGCCAACTTCATGAAAACCAAGGGAAGGCTGAAGAATGCTCACACTAAGGGATACAAGGTGAACTGCCCCTGGACACAGCAGGAGGCTCTGGATTCCATCTCTGTTTTCTGCCTACTTAGTAGCTCCATAAAGGGTATTATTGCATGACAACCCAAACTTTGCAAGTGGGGAACTCAGTCTCAGCTGGTTGGTCTTCTTTGCTATTCTCACAACTCTTCTGAATCCTTAATACATTTTAAATGTTAAATAAATTAAACCCTTGCCAGCTAGTTGCCCTCAGAATCAAATGCCCGAGTCACTTCCTGTCTCCTACCCTCCCCACCTGTGCCCCGCAGCAGGTGTGATGCTCACGGCGCTGTCTCTGTGGGACTGTCTGTTGTTTGGCTTCAGTGTGGGTGCTTTCTTCTCCCTCATATTCCCTTCCACTGTGTTTCTTGGTTAAATTTTTACTCATCCACCAAAGATGAATTCAAACACTACTTCCATTCTGTTCTACACCACTTGCCACTCTGTGTTCTAGTACACCCCAGGATGTTCTCCTTTTGCTACACACACGAAGCCCATGGAAAGGGAAGGGCAAAGGAGTTCTTGAAGTCAGCTAACAGGGCTGCAGCCAGGTCTCGACCCACTCCAGAAAGAGCTGGGGCAAGCTACCTGATCTCTCTGGACATTGATTATCCGACTGTGACACTGAAATAATAGGCAAAATGTCACAAAATTGGCCTTGAAAAGAGATAAGTGTGTAAAGTCATCTGACTTACTGGGAATTCAAGAAATAGGAGAACCAAAAATAAGATTCCGCTTGACACCCACGATGACGGCTAAAACTGGCAAGTGCTGGTGAGGATGCGGAGAAGCAGGAAGCCTCACGCTCTGAGGATGTCAAATGGGGCAGCCGCTGTGGACAACATTTCAGCATCTCAGTAAATTGGCTGTAGACTAATGCCCAGCATTTCTACTCCCAGGTACATGCCCAGGAGAAATGAAAACACACATGCTCACGTAAAAACACATGAACAAATGTTCATAGAAACATTATGCAAAATAGCGCCAAGTGGGAATAGCGCAAATGTTCACCAACAGAGAAATGGATAAATATAGTTTCATCCATTCAATAAAACATAATTTGTAAATCAAAACAAATGATGCCCTAATAAAAACATCTTACATTTTAGATGGTCCCAAAAATAAGTAAAATAATTGAGAGAAGCTAGATAAGATAAAGCACATCTTATATGATTCTTACACTAAATATCGAATATGAACCAATTTTTAGAAATAAAATAAAATCATGGTAGTCAAGGTCTTGGGGAGATGGAGGACTGGGGAATAATAGATAACTATTTTGAGGTTTCCTTTCGGGAGTGATGAAGACATGTTATAAAATTGATTGTGGTAAACCAGGCGTGGTGGCGCATGCTTGTAAACCCTGCGCTCGGGAGGCTGAGACAGGAGGATCGCACAGGTCCAAAGCCAGCCTCAGCTACTTAGTGAGGCTCTCAGAAACTTACTGAGACCCTTTTTACAAATAAAATATAAAAATAAAATAGGTCTGGGAATATAGCCCGGAGGTAGAAAACTCCTGGGTTCCACCCCCAGTACCACCAAAAAAAAAAAAAAAAAATTGATTGTTGTAATGGTTATACAACTCTGTAAATACCAAAGAAAGCCCTTTAAAGGGGAGATCTGATCTGTACAGTGTGTGAATTATACTTGGATAAATAAATAAATGTATTTTTTTCAGAGCAACATCACATTTCATTCTTCTTTGGTTAATTCCTTCTTAGGAGCCACGAAGACTCCTTCGCTGAACTGCATTGGCATTTAGCTGCACTGGGCTCGGGTGTGACTGTGATCTCCATTTGGAGAGGTGCTTCATGCAGGGCTGTCCTTATTGGGGGTTTAGTCCGCTGTCAGTCAGATGTGCCTGACAGCTGTCATGACTCCACAGGGCTTCCTGTCCACCCGCCCAGATTATGCAGGAGGCTGGCGGGGGTGGAGGTCCTGTCATCAGCTACAGAACACATTTTCACACACTGAAGGATGTTGAGAAAACAATCTTCTCAGCCTCATTTAAGCCGGTAAACAGGCCACTCCGAGCAGCGTAGAACACTGGCAATTCATGTACATATAAAACCGCCATGGATATTTTTAAAATAAAAAGCGCCACTGAAAATAACTGAAATAAGCAAGAAATAAAACTTTCAGCCAACTTTCTACAAGCCCAGACCTTTCTATTTTTTATTTGGGAACAGAGTGTCACTAAGTTATTGAGGGCCTCACTAAGTTGTTGAGGCTGTCCTTAAACCTACGATCCTCCCATCTCAACCTCCCCACTACTGGAATTACAGGTGTGCACAGCAATGCCTGGCTCAGATCTAATTTTTAAGTGTACACAGTTGGCCCAAACAAAGATGTATCACTTGACTATACTACTGTGGTTTTACTTCAACAAAAGGACAAGATATTACCCTATTTGTACCTACCCCTCACAGAAAGATCAAAATACCTGTGAGATCTCTTGTGGAGATGAGGTTTTCTTCTTCAGATGTTCACATTTGCTTTATCAGGATTTATTGTGTGTCTATCTAACATCATTTTGTCATTTCAACTAAAATTCCAGCATAGCACTACTCTTAAAGGAATAGAAAGGCTTCCACTTTATACTTTTAAAAGCTTCTCTAGAAAGATAATGGATACGATACCTAGTATTTATAATTAATTATGTCAGTGAAAAGCATCTTTACACTTTATTATTTGCAAGTTTTAAAAAGCAACCTCTGTGCATGATTGTGTCTCTGTCTTTCTTCCCTCTAAAAAAGGCTCCTTAATCTGAAATCTGTGAGAAAATTCTGCCTATACATTAAGGGCACTACACAGAGCAATACATGCTGTTCTAATTTCAAGGACTTTAATCGCTCTCAGAAGTGCAATTATACACACACACCATGACAAATATAGCAAACACATTTTTTCCGACAATATTGTAATTAAAACCATAAAATTCAATGGTGAAATCCATAGGCGAAAACAGTGTTCATTATAAAAATTCACTTTAAATAAAATAACAATAGTCAACAAATTTTGGAGCCCAATACTAAAAGAAGTAAATAATTCAAATGGGCAATGTTTAATTTTTCTTATGTTTTAGTATATTCAAACACTAAACATATATTATACATACTTATGTTATATTATGTTATATTGGTAGAAAGTTCCACAACTGACATCCTGTGATAGACTGAAATGACAACACAGGTGTACTAAGAATCCTGTGCTGGCCAGGCGTGGTGATGCACACGTGTAATCCCAGCATTCAAGAGGCTGAGAAAAAAGGGTCACAGGTCGAGGACAGCCTCAGCTACTACTTAGTGAGGCCCTTTGCAACTCAGTGAGACCCTGTTTCAAAATAAAAAATAGGGTTAGGGGTGTAGCTCACAGTTAGAATGCCCCTGGGTTCCATCCCCAGTACTGCAAGAAAAAAAAAAAAAAGAATTCTGTGCTAAGTTACCTGAAGGCCATGTATGTAAGGTACACATGACACATAAGTGAATTTCATGGTTAGACTTGGGTTCTAGGCCCAAAATATTTTACTGTGTATATGAAAATATTCCAAAGCTCTAGAAAAATCCAAAATCCAAAACATTTTAGTGCCAATCATTTCAGATCTGGGATATTTAACTGCATGTGTATGAATAACACACACACACACACACACACACACACACACACACACACGAGCAATTCTAGGTCCAGCCTTGTCTGAGAGAGAGAATACTGAAAGATCATGCTGTGTCTTCCTTTAAAATCTAATGTTTAAACTCCTCCTGTGATCTTCCTGAATATACAACCTTCCACCATCCTCTTACTATCCCCTGATGGTTTTAGAATTTTTCTCTTATACAATTAATAGGAACATAACATATTTGGTGAACTTATGTTTTTAAGCTTTAGTTAGCTTTTGTCTTTGCCAAATTTTTGTTCATAGTTTTTTTTGTATTTTCATAATACTATTTTCATTTTAAATGTTATCATAGCAAATGGAAAGTTTCCTGGAACTGAATGAAGCCCATCATGAAGGATCAACCCCCAGAAAGATCATGAGAACTAACCCTGTATGACAACGCTGAGTCCTTTTAGAGACAAGCAATCAGATTATGGATGAGTATGTTAAATAAGTAAACTTTTCTACTTATGACTTTTCTTTTTGCCCTTAGCCCTCAGAGCAGCCTCATGTTCTCTACAGGGAATAAATAATTTTATAAGAGTTGATGAGGTGATGAATACAGGCAAAAAAGCTCAACAAAATACTAAGCAATACTATGGTGAACATAAGTTCACCAAATGTGTTACGTTCCTATTAATTGCATAAGACAGAAAGATTCTAAAACCTTAAGGGGATATTAAGAGGATGGTAGAAGGTTGTATATTCAGGAAGATCACAGGAGTTGTTTAAACATTAGATTTTAAAGGAAGAAACAGCATGATCTTTCAGTTGGTTTAACTCCAGCAACCCTAAGTATACACACACACACACACACACACACACACACACACACACACACACAGAGAGAGAGAGTAAACCACTAGAGTTAACCAACTGATTCAGTGAACTTTCAGGGTAAAAGATCACAATACACACATACAGGAGTTTAGCCCAGGGATACAAAACTGGGCCAGTATAGGAAAATCTACAGATATAATAATATAATAATTAAAGACTCCCTTTCTATGATTAAAATGCTTAATAAAATAGGTGCAGAAGGAAACTTCCTCAATCTGATAAACAGTATTTATAAAAGCCCACAATAAACATAACACTTATTCATGAAAGATTGAAAGCTTTTTTCTAAAATTAGAACAAAAAAAGGTCTGATACTACTATTTAATGGTGTACTAGGAGATCCAAACAGGAGAAATTACTCCTCCAGAACATAAAGGATGGAATAAGTGTCTCCAATAGAGTCCTAGGAATACCACCTCCCTCCAAAAGAACTACAAGAAGGAATAAATGAATTCAGCAAAGGTAGGATAAAAGATCAATATTCAGAAATCAATTATATCTCTATACTAACAATAGCAATTAAAAATGAAACTAAGAAAATAATTCTATTTAAAATAACATAAAATAGCCGGTGTGGTGGTGCACGCTTGTAATCCCAGCATTTGGGAGGCTGAGCACAGAGGATAGCGGTTCATGGACAGCCTCGGCTACTTAGTGAGGCCCTCTGCAACTTAGTGAGACTCTGTTTCAAAATAAAGAACAAAAAGATAAGGCAGAGGATGTAGCTTGGAGGTCAAACACCCCTGGGTTCCATCCTCAGACCCGCAAAATAAATAAATAAATAAATAAATAAATAAATAAATAAATAAATAAATAAAATAACATAAAATAGACTAGAGAAATATAACAAGAAAACTTCAGATTCAAGTCTCTTATAGCACTGGGCATGGTGGTGCATGTTTGTAATCCCCTCGCGTGGGAGGTGGAGACAGGAGGATTGCGCAGGTTCAAAGACAACCTCGCTAGGTTAAGAGACCCTGTTTCCAAATAAAAATATAAAAATAGGTCTGGGAGTGTAGCCCGGAGGTAGAAGGGTTCTATCCCCAGTACCACCAAAAAAAAAAACAAAAAAAACAAAAAACAACCCACCAAAATCTCTTATAAGTAAACATACAGAATTATTCAACAAAGTACCAGCAACCTGCTTCTAATAGCACTTTAAAAGAACTGTACGTCATGCTCAAGTGTTTCTTATTTTTCCCAGAAATGTAAGAGTGTGTTGACATAAGGAAACTGGTCAATGGAGTAATTACATTTAGGGAGCTTAAGGGAGGAATCATATAATTATCTTCATAGATAAAATATCCTATGAAAAAATTCAACATTGTTTCATGATAAAACTTCTCTGGAAACTAGGAATAAAAGAAAGGTTCCTTAATATAATGGACTCTTATTTAAAACCCACAGCTAACATCATCCTCCATGGTGAGAGACGACATCTTTGCCTCCAAGATTAGGAACAAAATAAGGAATGCCATTCCACCTTGATAGTCAACGTTTACTAGGAGTCCTAGACGGAGAAATTAGGCAAAAAAAAAAAAAAAATGTCAGGCATCCACATTGTAAGCAAGAACTATCTCCCTTGTCAGAATATACAAATGAAAATTACATCAAATCCATATACAAAAAAAAAAAAAAGCTTAGAGAGCTACAGGGTAAAAGATTCACACACACACACACACACACACACACACACACAGACACACAGATGTGCTTCCTCTGTGGACAATAAACAATCCCTGGAGTAAATTGAGAAATGAGAAAATAATTTCATTTACAATAGCATCTAATAGTATCTGAAAGAATGAAATGCCTAGAAATAAATTTAATCAAATAGGGAGAGGCTTGTAAATTGAAAACAAGAAAACACTGCTAAAAGAAATGAAAGAAGACATTCTATATTTACGCACTGTAAAACTTAATAATTTTAGGATCATTCTCCAAATAATCCATAGCTTCAGCACAATGCTTATCAAAATCCCAGAAGTCATTTCTCCGGAAATGAAAAAATCAGTCCTTGAATTCTTACGAAACTACAAAAGGCTCTAACTAGACAAAACAGTATTGAGAAAGAACAAGGCTGGAGATCTCGCACTTTCTGGTTTTAAAACTGACTATAAATCTACAGCAATCACAACAGTGATACTGGCATTTTGACAGATGTAGACTTACAGAACTAGAGGTCAGAAATGGACCCAAATGTCTGTGGTAAATTTATTTTTGGAAATATTGTCAAAATTATTCAAGGGGGGAAGGAATAGTCTCTTCAATAAATGTTGCTGAAACTGAATGACATGCAAAAAAATTAAACTGAACCCTGAACTCATGTCATACATTAAGAATCAATAAAGATGGATCAAAAATTTAAATTTAAGAGCAAAAACTACACATTCCATAAATATAAAAAAGTAGAGGTAAATCATTGTGACCTCAAATTTGTCAATGAATTCTTAGATTTAATACCAAACGCAAAAGCAACAACAACAATATAAATTAGAATATATTAAAATTAAAAACTATTGTGTGTCAAAGGATGCTCTGAGTGGGCATGCTCTGAGTCTCCCTTCAGGGTGTATTATTAAAATCATGGCTTTTAGAGTGGCAGTGCTGAGAAGTGGTGGAATCTTGGGGAGACAAGGCCTCAGTGGGAGGGTTTTAGGTCCCAGAGGCCATGAGGTCTTTTGTGGGATCCTTGAGTTCCTATTGGGGAGTTGTTATAAAAGAACCAAGCCTGGACCCATCTCTCTCTCTGCTCTTGCTGAAGATGGGACACTCTACCTTGCCACTGACATCTGCCATGTACCATGATGGGATGCGACCCTCACCAGCTTTGAGCTGATCCAAACACCATGCCCTTAAACCTCCAAAACTGTAAGCTAAGTACATTTTCTCACTTTATAAAGTTAGCTGTCTCCGATACTTCACTATATTACCACAGGGCTGATTAACACAAAGGACAACACATGGAATTTGAACATACGACCTACAGAATGGGAGAGAACACATACAGATCTATTTGAAATCGGTTTATTATTCAAACTATACAAAGAATCCTCTTGATAACAATAATAAATGGATATAATATTAAATAATAAATAAGAAGACAATCCAGTCTAAAAACAGGCAAAGGACTTGAATAGATATTTCTCCCACGAAAACATACAACTGCCCAACAAGTTCATAAAAAATCCTCCAACATGAATGGTAAATAAAGGTATGCAAATCAAAATTACAATGAGACACAACTGCATAGCCACCAGGATGGTTTTGATTTAGAAAATAGAAAATGCCAAGGGCCGGCAAGAATATGGAAAATCAGGAGCCTCGTACATTGTTGATATAAAATGTATAATGGTGCTGGTACTCTGTAAAACAATCTCTCAGCTCCTCAAATGTTAAACGTAGAATGACCATGTGACTCAGCTGTTGCACTCTCGGGTATAGTCTAAAGAATAATGAAGACTTATATACACAGAGTTGTACATGAATGCTTACTGGACATTACTAAAATTAGCCAAATGGCCAAATGTACAAGCCAAATGCCTATCAACACATTAAGTAATGAATTAGGGGAAGAAATATTATTCAGTGCTGAAAATAACAAAGTGCTGAAACATGGTAAAAAAAAAATTTGCCTCCAAATCATTATGCTAAGAGAAAGAAGAAACACGCAAAATGTCAAATGCTGTATGATTCCATTAATATAATATATTTGGCAGAAGTAAATCTGTTGAGACAGAAAGCTGATTAGAAGTTACAGGAGCGTGGGAATGGGGTAAAGGACTGTCAATAAGTACAGGATATTTAATAAGGTACTGAAAATATTTTGAAATATTTTCAAATCTAAGAAAACTGGTACTTGCATAACATTGTGAATACCCTAAATATCAACAGATTGTTCATTTTAAAATCGTTAACTGAATGATGTAAATTTCATCTCAATTAAAAAAGAATAATATTCTTAGTCATAGATTTAATAAAGTAAGTGAAAGACTTGTAGACTGAAATCTACAAGTTATCATTGGAAGAAAATGAAAAGAGCTAAACAGATTGAAAGACGTCCTATATCTATGGGATAGAAAACTTAATATTGTGAACATTTTAATACGTTGATCTACAGTTTCAGTGCAATCTCCATCAAAATCCCAGTTGGGTTTTTAGCGGAAACAGATATATTAATACTAAAATGCATGTGGAAATGCAAAAGACACAGAAGACTCAAAACAATCTTGAAAGAAATGAAATTATATTGCGAGAGGACTCACATTTTACAAATCTAAAATTTATTGCAAAGCTACAGTAATCAATGTAGAGTATTAGTCCTAAGAGACATATAGACCAATGGAATAGAACTGAAAGTCTAGAAATAAATTCACATGCCTATGGTCAGCTGATTTTCAATAAAGATGCTAATGGAAAGAGAATACTCTTTTATGATTTCACATTAGGCTTTTCTTAAACATCAAAATCTGATAACAATGACAAATTTCTGGATATCTGATTCTAATATGCTGCACAGAACCTTCCTAGACTCACTGGGTACCAACAGACAAGGGTGGGTAGACTTAAACACTGGGTCTTCCCAGGAATCTAAAACAAGATGGAAGTGGGCAGGGAGAGGAGGAGGGGGATACTTCAGTAAGAAGCAGAAGGAGAGGACTGCTGGAGAGAAGGGCCCCATCTCCAGACACACCAGCTTTGATCACTCAGTCTGAGAGCTGGTGAACAGGCCCCTGCCAGAGCCAGTACGGGTTCTGAAGAGAGGAGTGATGACGAAAGAATTTAAATCTTAAGAATTTGATTCCAAGAATTCTTAATTCTAATGTGGGGGAGGCACCAGCCTACTCCTGAGTTGATATCTCTACTGGCCGACCCCTGCTCCTGGGTCTATATCTCTACTGGCCGACCCCTGCTGCTGGGTCTATATCTCTACTGGCCGACCCCTGCTCCTAGGTCTATATTTTCTACTAGCCAACCCCTGCTCCTGGGTCAATATTTCCTACTGGCTGACAATGGGTTTATTTCTCTTGAGGTATTGATACAGTTACAGGTCAGTCAATACCCTCATGCCATCACCACCTGATCTTCTCTCAGACCTTTTACTTTGAACCTTCTATGACCCCAAACCTTGTTGACTCTGGGCAAAGGACAGTCAGCTGAGTCAGAAATATTCTTTTAGGGGAAATCCTTAATGGCTCCCCACAGGCCCCTCATCTTAAAGAACATTAGTGAGCTTCAGCCAGTTGTACAGTAAAGTAGGACAAAGGGACTAGAATTCAAGACAATGCATATTGGATAAAACCTATCTACACCAAATGTACACTTTAAAAAAAATTCAATTAGTGTGTGTTTTGTTTGTGTTTAACTCATTTATTGCTTTTAATGCTTGAATGCTGGGTCACCAAGTTTAAGATTTTGGTGGGAAATTTAATATTTTTTATTCTTAAGGAAAAAATTTTAAAACAGCAAAACTCCAGAATTACTCAAATTTAAAAAGAAATAGTCGTCCCATTCCATATAGCATATCCCTTACTATATACTACTTCCTGTGTATTATGTATTCAAAGAAAACAAACATCTTCTTGACTCATGTTTTAAAATTGTAGGATTACATGGCCACTATACCTAATTTTAGGGTGCATGTGGTGGGAATCCAGGGCTCAACAACTGAGCTATAGCGCCATCGCTCATTTAGTTTTTAAAACAAAGATGGGTGGGCTTGTGGGTATACATCTGTAATCCCATGGGAGGCTGAGACTGGAGGATCAAAGGTTCAAGGACAGCCTGGGCAATGTAGGCAGACTCAACAACCTGCGGGACCCTGATTTAAAACAAAAAATGAAAAAAAGGGTGCAGTGTAGCTCAGAGGTAGAAAGCCCTTGGGCTCAACTCCCAGCAGCATCAAAACAAAACAAAACAAAAACAACACAAAGATTTGCCTACACTGAGAAAGGAGAGTTTGCATTTCAAAAAAAAAAAAATTTAAAAAGAGGGTTGGAAGTGTGCTTAGCTGTAGAACACCCCAGATTCAATCCCTGGTGCAAATAAATAAATGAATAAAGACTTGATAAAGTCTCTAAGCTTCCCATTATTTTCATAATGAGGAAAAAAATCAGCAGAAAGGTTGTTATTTAAATATTTAACAAAGCCATTTAGTTGGTTTGTTGAAAGGGGTCCAGCAACACCCATTAATTCTCAATCTCAGATCTCTCTGTTTCTATATTTAACCCCAAAGTTAAATATATTTAACGATCTTATGGCTCAATTCATGAACTAAGTTATAAGATAAATTATGTACCAGGAAAGTTTTAAATGTGATTTTTAGCAATGGTACTTGCTAAAGGGCATGAAAATTTTAGCAACTTTTTTTTAATGGCTGTCAAATACATCTTTACAAACAAAGTCCATTTTCATTTTGTGGAAGACATTCAGGCTTCCGCCCCTTGGAGGTCGAGAGAATCTTGCAGATATTTTAAAATGAAATGTATATAACAAAATAAAAAATAAAAGTGGGGAGAGCCTTCGACATGGTGATACATGTGAAGAATGTTCAGACAATCTGCTCACCTTGGGGTGCTGTCAAAGTTCTTCCATTCTCCTGACAACAACCAACTGGCTGGACATAGGGACTATCAACATCACACCTGCCAGGACAGGATGCTGTGTTGAGTCTCATTTTACTCAATACCAAGAGAGCATCCTAGATAACTATTCTGGGTATCAAGAGATACAACAGCCGGGCGTGGTGGCGCACGCTTGTAATCCCCGCACTTGGGAGGCTGAGACAGGAGGATCACATGGGTTCCAAGCCAGCCTCAGCTACTTAGTGAGACCCTGTTACCAAATAAAATATAAAATAGGTTCTGGGAGGATAGCCCTAAGGTAGAAAGCCTTTGGGTCCCACCCCTAGTACTAGGGGTGGTACCACATAAAATACTAACTTCATAGGTAAGGGGCATTAGAAGAAATTTTTAGTACTGTAGTTGAAGGCCATGACGAAACTTCTATTTTGGTCATGAAATTTAAAAACACAAAATAATGGGGGCTTGACAAGGAGTGAACATTTGATACTCAGTATTCATTTTCCATCAGTGATTCCTAGAGTTAGAGAAAATATGAATAGGAAAATCTACATTTTACGAGGATGCTCTAGATCCAGAGGGCTACATTTTTCCTCCCTCTTCCTTTCAAAGAACTCAGAACAGTCTACCTAAGACACATACAACTACTACTCAGGGCTTTACTTCTTAGTTAGAAGGAGAAAACAGGCCCCCCATCATGCGAGTTAAGAAGCCAGAGGCAGGGACTTGTCTATTATCCAGGACACACAATGAGGACATGCTACAGAAAGAATTTTTGCTGTGACCTCTTCTGTATTTCAGATTTTTATCTAGAAAACCCTTTTAACTCGTGCAGTGCTAGTTTAATGGCTTCATAGCATACATTTTCTCTGCTCCCCACAGGCTTTCGAATAATTCACCCTCATTCTTCCTGAATCAATCCTCCCAAAATGTGACAGGCCGAGTTCCACATTTTTCAGACAAAAAAAAAAAAAAAAATCCCTGCGAGTTCTTAACTTCCTCTTCACAAAATTGTTTCCCTTCCAAACTAGACAAATAGATAGTGAAGCGCCCTGAACTGTTCATATTATTTCTGGTGAGACCTCATTAGTTAACGTCTCATGGCACAGGGAAAACTTTTCTTGGGTTCTCTCACTTAGAAACTCACTTAAGAAAAAGAGATAATAGTGAAGACTGAGCCAGTGAACTCCTGGTGCCCATCACCGAGACCAGCAAGAATCATCACAGTGATGGCATGAAAATCAACTCTCAACAGCAAACACGGGAACGAGTGAAAAGAGAAGGCTCGTGGGCTCCGCACCAGTAATCACAGCTCTTGTCTAGTTGTCAAGTGCACTCATAAACGGTCGTCCACAACACCCGCCGTGGTCACCACACACAACGAGGCAGGCGTCTTCCTGCCCGTGGCCTCCAGCTTCATTCCAACCTGGAACTCCCCAGGCATGAACCCATTCTAGCCAGGACCAGCAGCAGCAGAGGTTCCAAAAGAAACAGGTGGCCAAGTGGGACCACCGTCACACCTCTCTGATGTTGAGCATCAGCCTCTTCTAAGGGTGGAGGGCGTCCACAGCTCCTTCTGGAAGGAAGAGCCAGGGCCAGGAAGACACGGGGCAGCTGGCACGGAGGTCACGTTCATAACTGAGGCAGGAGACTGACTCCTCTGGGCTTTTCCTTCTTTTCTTTTGCAGGAAATGTTCTTCCCCTCCTTATCTTCATTTTCCCCTCCTCAATTTTGAGAGTAAGTTGTTTTATTTTTTTATTTTTTATTTTTTATTTTTGCGGGTCTGGGGATGGAACCCAAGGACATTTGACCTCCGAGCTACACCCCTGCCCTATTTTTTATTCTTTATTTTGAAACCAGGTCTCACTGAGTTGCAGAGGGCCTCATTAAGTAGCTGAGGCTGGCCACGAACCATAATTCTCTGGTCTCAGCCTCCTGAATGCTGGGATAACAAGCGTGTGCCACCATGCCCGGCTAAGTTGTTTTAATTTTAAAATACAATGGTTGCAGCCAGGTGTGGTGGCACACGCTTGTAATCCCAGCATTTGGGAGGCTGAGACAGGAGGATGGCAGGTTTCTAGCCAGCCGCAGTTACTTGGTAAAGCCCTCCGCAACTTAGTGAGACCCTGTTTCAAAATAAAGAATAAAAATAGGGCTGAGGGTGTAGTTCAGAGGTAAAATATCCCTGGTTTCATCCCCAACAATGCAATAAATAAATAAATACAAACATGCATATATATATATATATATATATGTGTGTGTGTGTGTGTGTGTGTGTGTATGTATGTATACATACATATATATATGTATATATATATGTGTGTGTATGTATATATACATACATTCATACACAAACACATAAATAATTAAAGTACAATGGTTGCTGAATACAGTTGTACCAAACAATGTTCTCTGCTCCCCATAGGCTTTTTTTCCAGTAGTTTCTAAGTACTACTATCCGGAAAAGTAAAGATCTGCTTTTTAGCATTAAAGGACCATTTAATTTGATGCCTTGATCTGAAAATAGTGGTTTTCTCAATATTTAAGGAACATATGCCCTAGTGCATGAATGAAATTAAAGTTAAAATGCAAATGCTTTTTTCAGTACCTGCACATTTTTGTTAGTACAAAAATACTATGAACTATGATTTATAATAATTCTAATAATGTAGAATTTTTTTAAGAAAAGCCCACTTTTGTTATTGCTGTAATTAGCCAGACCCGGGGTTACAGAGCATCCACACACTTTCTGGGGATGAAAAAAGGCTTGGTTTGGCTTGTGTTTTGTTTTTCTCTACTTCTTTACTATCTTTACTAAACCCTGATTGTTGCTTTTCTTTCACACATTCTACTTTTAAAGCAGTTCATATTTCGAGAGCTCTCTTCCCTTGACACAATGCCGTAACATTAATTTCAAGATCAAGCAAGTGACAGCTCCAGAACGTCCATGAGGGGCCGCAGAGCGAAGCCACCTCGGGACCCAGCTCATGGCGGCTCTGCTCCTGGGCTCACCAGCCTCACCCAGAGGGACAGCAGGCAAAGGGCAGGGGGCAGGGCTGCGACCTCATCCCCACTCCACTGCGGGACACTGCTGTTGGGAAGACCGATGGCATAATAACCCTGGCTGCACAATCCCTACAACACCCAAACTGCTTGCAATGGTCTCTCTTGCTTTCATTAAACTTAAATCTCTCTCATCTGGGTACATCAAAGTCGGCCTGGAGTAACTAAGGTTTCAGAACACCAAAATGAAGTTTAAAAGACTAACTCATTGCAAGCAAATAAAAAATTATAAAAGACATTTTAAATTTTAGCAAGTTTTAAATACAAACTCTGCAGCTTTATATGCCAATCGAATTACTTACTTGAACTGTTAAATGAGAAAAAACTTTGTGCCCACAGGAAGCTGAGACAAACCAAGTGAGGAAAGTCATCAGAAGTGAAGAGATTTTGTAATTTCTTAAAGGATTAAAATACAATAGAATATAAAGTAAATTTTAAGAAATGTAATCTCAGGGGGAAATCCAATTTAAACCGAGGAAGTAAATACTTAAAGAACTTGTTTCTGAATAATTTTCTTAGGAGCACTTTGCAATTTGCAGGCCTTCCAGTAATCCATTCAAACAAATTTATCTTTTCTATAACCTAGAAAAAATACAGATTATGTAAAATATCCTCAAGATCTAACCACCGGCTTATTGAATACATTATTAGTCCGTCTTCTGCCATAAATTCAATGTCCTTGTCATATCACACATGATTTACATTAAAATCTCCAAACTGTCTCACTTTTTTGTAGTGTCAGGTTCAAATCCTGTGTGATTTCCCTTGGACATATCATTTCCTGCAAGTATCTGCTGCTCGCTGGGGTACGGAGTTGGCCCCGTGGTCTGATGGGAATCTCATCTCCCATTAAGGCTTCCAACCTAGTCAGACGCTAAGGCAACGGGCCTGGAGTTGTCCCCACTCTTGAGAAAGCCACGTCACACAGACCACAAGAGATCCTGATGGTGCTGCGACCCAGGATGCCAGGCACTTGGGAATTGCAGGAACCCCCGCACAATCCAAAGGCTGTTTTTGATGGCTCTAGCTTTCCTTATATTTACAGGATTGCTATTAAAAATGCCTTCTCATTCATATCT
This sequence comes from Muscardinus avellanarius, assembly GCF_963383645.1. Classification (NCBI taxonomy): domain Eukaryota; kingdom Metazoa; phylum Chordata; class Mammalia; order Rodentia; family Gliridae; genus Muscardinus; species Muscardinus avellanarius. Next base: position 59,918,402 of record NC_137803.1, read on the forward strand.
CTACAGTGACTCACACAGTGCTGGACAAAATAACTCGGGTCTATGCTTTCTGACTGAGCACTCTAGAGAGAACACAAGTCAGCTGGGCACCAGGCTTGAAGGCCAAGGCGAAGTCTAACTGCCCCTCCTCCTTTCTCCTTGCTTGCCACTGGGCTCTCCATGGCCTCTACTCCATCTTTTCCCCTGCCTGGCTCTCTAACCCAGCAAAACACGTGACTTTCTCATTTCATCCCAGTCTCTGTAGGACCATGTGTCCTCAGACAGACCTGACTTCAGCTCACTTTAAAGAAGAGCATCCTTTTGTATCTCTTCTTCTGTGAAGTGTCTAATCAGTTCAGTTGTTCAGCATCATTAGCCATCAGGGAGATGTAAATCAAAACTACACTGAGATTCCACCTAACCCCAATCAGAGTGGCATACATAAGGAAGTCAAATAACAACACATGTTGTTGAGGATGTCGAAAAATAGGAACTCTTTTACACTGTTGGTGGGAGTGCAAAGTAGTCCAGCCACTATGGAGATGAGTGTGGAGGCAAGGAGGAAGGGTAGGGGAGGAAGAAGGCTGAGGTTAATTAATAGAAAGGCTACATGGGACTCTGTGTATCCTGAGAATATGGCACTGTTGACCTGGACACTCAGTACCTGGAGGGACGGAAATGGGGAAGTTGTGGGGGGCACCAAGTACTGTATGAATATATCCCATTGTCAACATGATCCACCTTATGATGTGAGACGATAGTGCAGCCATAAAAAATAAATAAATTAAATTAAAAAATAAAAAGAGCATCCTATGGCCACTCTCAGTCCTTCCCCTCTTCTGAAATGAAAGCCCACACAGACAGGAACTGTTTTATTCACTCTTCCATTTCAATTGCCTATGCACAGTAGGGCTTCCATAATACGTAGCCATTAAGTGAGCCCATTGGCTGTTGCCAGCTCAGCTCCCATGATATCACTGATCTCAAAGGACTCTGCCATCAGTCTCAGGTCACATCCCAAGAGACACTCTGAGCTGATTACTAGGAGTACAACTACTACATATGACTCAACAAGTTGACAAGGGCATCTGAAATCTAACACCCAAGCAGGAAACTGTAGGCAGGGGTCAGCTATGCAAGGAAACCGGCCCACAGGCTTCCCCCTGAGCACATCCTCAGGTGGCTCGCACTAAGCAAATTAAAAAACTGACACTCATTTTTTTCATAGTGCCATGTTTCCCGTGATTCCTGAGTTGAATTTGCAACAAATTCTTCACAGTGAATCAAGTTTTCTCACTGAGTCAGGTCGTTGATGTAGTGGGACATTTCAATCATAATTTAAACATTCGTTGTTTAAGGTTTAGTAAACATTATATGTCATAAGACATTCCCATATTTTATGTCTTCCCTATGTACCTTGTAAGAATATTTCCTCTAAGAAGTCATGAACAGGTTTAAAGACACTTATTTCTAAGGAGAGTATCACTGTGGTCTTAGTGTTCTTTGTGGATCAAACTTTCACTTCGAAAATCAATTCACACTAGGTGTCTTGTTAGTATTTCATGAAATGTTGTTAAAATAAAAGTGAAATAGCAACTCACTCTCTCCAGTTGGTAAATGCATCTTGGCTCACCCTTAGGGCTGTGCAGTTCATGTTTGGTCTTTGCACACCACCCTATTGGGTGGATATCAGGAGAACCAGCATTAGTCCCCAAATCATAGCAGCTTAATTAACATCAAAACGAAGTCTTAGTCACTAACCACACACCTGCAACATGAAAAACTTATGGTCATTTATTAAATGTCATATTTGAAATGGACACAAAATTCACAAAATATTCAAAGTCTCATCAAAATAAGAGCCGAAGCCAGGTGTGTTGGTGCACATCCAGTGCTTGGGATGCTGAGACAGGAGGATCGCAGGTTTGAGAATAGCCTCAGCAACGTAGCAAGATCATGTTTCAAAATAAAAAATAAAATAGGGCTGGGGGTATATGTTATTCAGAGTTAAACATCTCTGGATTCTATCCCCAGTGCCACTAAAGAGAGAGGGGGGTCAGGAGGGCAATCCTTCTCCTCAAATGTTTTCATGACTAAACAAACCTATTACCATTTCTGATTAAAATGGTGATGAAGTAGATATTGTCATTTGAGTATCCACGGCCTTCTGCAAAAATATTGTCTTTTATGCAATCTAGAAATTGAAGGTCAGTCTAAATAATTTTAATTGACAGGTTCATTTTTTAATTCTATACCTGTCAAACATTCCTTTCAGAGCCCCTATCGCCTGCTCATGGCTTTGACTCATAGCTCAATAAGAATCAGCTGAAGGATAGACCAAAACCAAAATGTGCATGGCTTTGTTTAAGCTCTAACATATGGGGCCAGCAGAATCAAGCAAGGCAGTAACAGAACAGTCTGAGAAATGCATTCTCTGGACTGGCTACACAAATTTAATAGCTACAACCAGCCAAGTAAAGTAAATTAATGTGATGTCTATGTTCAATACTATTAAAATATAGATACCTCTTGTTGATTAAAATATGTTAGTAAATATTACATTTTATGAGCCATTTACTTTAATCAATGACTGCAATTTATAATTTTCAAGAAACCCATGCATTTGCATAAATGTATAATTCATAGGCTATTATTTGTATACATTTCTAATTAGTTTAGCTCAAACGTGACTAATTATGTCTCTGTTAACAGGTAAAAACATCGTGGGAGCCATGGATTTTATCAACCTTAGGTGAGAACTATTAACCAATAAATCAACAGCAAATGCTAGGTGACGAAGAACTTAGAAAATTCACCTTCAAGAAAGGAAAAAGAGATATTTCATTAAGAAACATTTTTTACCCATTACAGGCTAAAATAAATCCACAATGCACTGGAACTTGTTAATGACAGAAATCACTCAGATTTGTTGTTCTCTAGATAATTTTGTCAACGTGCCATTACCATAAGACAAGACCATTTCTCACCTCAGCTACAGAAAGCACACACAATATGGATGGGTGTGGGGGGTCAATGCCTTCTCATCTCACTCCAACCTGAAAACCATTTTCATGCTCTGGAAAGGACTGGTCCTATGGAATTTCATGATACAGCATTAGCCACTGAGATTTCTTCACAATTTTATATAAAATATCTGGTGTCACTTATATGTGAACTTTAAAAGATCAGGACTCATACAAGCAGGGGGAAGAAAAGTGATTACTGAAGAATACGGGGTGAGGGTGGGTGAAGAAAAGCTGGTCAAAAGTACCAAGCTATAGTCAGACAGGAGGAATAAATGACAGATAGGTAAGGTGAAGGACATATCAATCAGCTTCATTCAATCAGTTCACACCATGGAACATATACCATCACTGTGTACCCCATAATTATATATAATTATAGTTTGTCAAGAAATGAGAATAGAAATTGAATGAAAAAAATTGCCTTATTGTTTGGACACTCAGTAGTACAGCTAAAGATAGGCTGTGCTTACATATGCCAGCCCTCAGCAGTGACTTGATGACTTTAACACACTCTGAAGTAGTTCATCTGAGAAGCCCCGTGTCCTGGGAGCTTGTCATCTATTCCTTTGCCTCATTCTTCCTTCCACTCTACTCTTAAAAGGATTCTCTGTGCTGAATCTATGACTTAGTTATATTTACAGTGTCTATTACAAAGAAACTTTTAATTTTAATATAGTGAAGTAGGTTTCCTGTAAAAATTGTCCATCTAATCTATGGAATTCGTCCTGACTTTGACGCCACACAAATATTCTCCTATTATTAAAAGAAAATGTTGAAGTTTCATTCTTAGCATTTATATCTATAGTAAAACTGGAACTTTCTTTTTCTTTTCACTTCATTTCTTTCTTTGTTCTTTTTTCTTATTTTTGTTACTGGGAATTGAAGCCAGGAGCATTCTACGTCTCAGCTACACATTCAGCCCTTCTCTATGTTTTATTTTGAAACAGAATCTTGGTAACTTTCTGCAAGTCTTGCAAAGTTGCTGAGACTGGCCTCAAACCCAGAATCCTCCAGTTTCAGCCTCCCAAGTACTGGGGTTACAGGCTGGAATTGCCTTTTCTATGGTGTGAGGTAGGGACCTATGTTTTCATATGGAAAACATATTCAAGAAATGGTTTTGAGTCACCCATACTTGAAGTGGTCTGCAAAGTCCTCTCTGTGATACCCAGCTCCTACATGGCGTGAGCCTATTTCTGGCCCTTCTTTCATTGACTTTTATTTTATGCAGCCTGAGATGTTCTACAAAGTCTTTCTATGTGAATCAATCATTACCACTTGAGTTTTCTAATTCAGAAACTTCTCTATGTAATTCAATCATTTTGTTTGGAAAGGCTGTTTTCCAATTTTTACACAGACTTAAAGACTAGTTTTCTCTTGTTTCTGGGTATTTTTACTGGTTTTTTTCAGGTCTGGGGATGGAACCCAGGGGCATTCAACCTCCAGACTACACCCCCTGCCCTATTTTTTATTCCTTATTTTGAAACAGGGTCTCACTAAGTTGTGGAGGGCCTCACTAAGTAGCTGAGGCTGTCCGCAAACCACCATCCTCTGGTCTCAGCCTCCTGAATGCTGGTTACCTGCATGTGTCACCATGCCCGGCTTAATGTTTATTACTATTGTAAGTGGGAGTTTCTTCACAGCCGACTTCATACTTTTGTCCATTCATTATTATTTTCATAATACTGAGACCAGTTCTCACAACCTTGCTGAACCTTATCCCTGGTTTTGAGGAGTTTTCAGCGTTACCCATCAATTTCACTCTTATTGTAAATAGACTTATGCTAAAGGACAACGATGACTAGAATGTAGTTCTATTATATCTAGAGTTGCTTTGCAACCACTAATTGTCTTAGCATTTAATAGGGATTAATATTGGAATGTCTATTTTCAGGTTGGAATTTATTCTTTTAGATAATCTTTTCATCTGGATAGAATGTCAAACTTAAAGAAAAATTGCAAGAACAAAAAAATGCAGGAAACACTTGCACAGCTTTTGTCTAAATTTATTCATGCTAATATTTTACCTTCTTTGAGTTATCATTTGTGTTCTCTCTCTCTCTCTCTCTCTCTCTCTCTCTCTCTCTCTCTCTCTCCTCCCCCCTCTTTCTTTCCCTCTCTCCTGCTCCCTTTCCCTCTCCCTTTCTCTATCTCTCATATGTCTATGTGTAGACATTTTAGTGAACCATCTGAGGGTCCTCTACCCTTAACTACCCTTAAATATTTTCCCTAAGAGCCCAATATTTCCCTGAAGCACAGAACATGTTCTTACATAACCACATATTAGTTACCAACTTCTATATGTTTGACATATATACAGTACTTCTAAGTAGAGCTCCATTCATATTCTAATTTTGTCCATTTCTCCATCAACATGTTTTAAACATCCCCACACTCTGCAAAAGAGGAGTGAGTCTTGGATCAGATTTATATGTAGTTGACAAGTCTCTTTAGTTTGCCTTAGTTGGGAACATTTTCCATTAACACCTCTTTGTCTTTTACAGCACTGACACTTTTAAAGAAGATATTCTTACCCCTCCTCTGATTTTTCAATTACAGTATTTCTCACTTGGGATCCATCTGATGCTCCTCTGTGACTAGATTCAGATTATACATCTTTTGCCAGAATCCTTTCACTGTGATGAGGGCTTCTCAAGGCATCACACCCAGAGGCATGCGATGTACACCTGTCCCTCAAGGGAGACATCAATCTTGATCACTCAACCACAACTCTGAGTAATTTCTTCACTATATAGTTACATACAAATTACACACACACACACACACACACACACACACACACACACTTATAAACATGTACATGCATACAAGTATGTATTTTATAAATCATAAATTCAAACAGATATGTGTAATTCCAATCTATCCCCATAAGCATGTTCTGCCTTCCTCCACATTCTGTATTTCTCCTCTAAACAAGATCAACCTATTTGCTCCCTTACTAAATCCTACAGTGTATCTGTTACAAGTTCAAACCTGTTTTGGTCATATGACTACAATAAACAAACCTTTTGTTTAATTAATTAATTTATTTTTTATTTTTATTTTTATTTTATTTTTTTAACAATTTTTTATTGAACATAAATAGTATACATTTAAATTATATTTGGTGCCCTCTCCCCCCGCCCCTGTTTTCCCTTCCCCCCTCCCACCCATGGTTGTCTGAATGGATAGCAAAACTGTGGGAAATACACACAATGGAATTCTATTCAGCCATAAAGAAGAACAAAATTATATCATTTGCAAGAAGATGGAAAGACCTGGAGAACATTATGTTAAACAAACCTTGAGTTAAAGATTTGTTTGCTGGTTTTCCTCCCTTGGTGTGTTGTTAAAACCAGTGTACAAAAACTACTAGGATTCGTTTCCCTCTCTCCTTGGTGCTATTATGCTATGCATTTGAAATACAATTGAGTTTATTTCTTTCAATTTGCTTTCAGTTCTTCCTAACTTATTTTTTATTTTCTGTATATAGAATACCAACATGCTTACAAAACAATATAAAAATGAATTTTAAAAAATGTCTCTTTTGCTGGGCGTGGTGGTGCACGCTTGTAATCCCAGTGTTTGGGAGGCTCAGACAGGAGGATCGCACAGGTTCGAAGGCAGCCTCAGCTACTTAGTGAGGCTCTCAGCAACTTAGTGAGACCCTGTTTCCAAATAAAATATAAAATAGGTCTGGGATTATAGCCCAGAGGTAGAAAAGCCCATGGGTTCAAACCCCAGTGCCAAAAAAAAAAAAAGTGTCTCTTTGTTTAAAAATCCCATTTCTCTCATGCCCCTCTTTTTAAAGATTATTTTTATTGGTGCATTGAAGTCCTAAATCTTAATGAGATAAAAGATGGTGGAGACATACAGACATCATCAACCAGTTATCCCTTTCCTGCCCCATTCTCTCCCCTCCCTCCTTCCCATGCTTGGCTTAGTGATTGACTTTGATGTGTTTAAGTACATCATGTGCTTTAGAGAATTTCCCTCTCCTCCCCTCCCATCCCCTCAATTAGGTCGCCTTATTTGCTCATCTACAGAAGTCTCTCTTTACCTCTGGAAACTACCCTTTGGTTTTTCCCTCCTGAGTTTCTTTTTATAAAGTGGCAATTATATGTTTTACTTGCTTTTCCTTCTCTCTTGCACAAAAGGCTACACACCACATGTGCTTTTCTACGTGGCGTTTTTATTGGTGCACTGTAGTCATATATCTTAATGTGGTACAAGATGGTAGAGGCACACATCACTCAATTAGCCCTTATCTAATTCCATCCCATTCCCTCTTCCTCCCCACTTCTCATGTTTGGCTTAGTGATTGACATTGATATGCTTGACTTTTTGGCTCCCGACATCTGACATCTCCTATAGACCACCCTTATCCAGGTTACAGTGGTCAGCCAAACTTTTTCACAGCTGCCTTACACTCTACTCTGGTGGGTGCTAGGTTCGTGTCATCTTCCACGCTTTGATGCATGCCTTTTTAAACATGAACACAAAACCATTTCAAAAGTCTTTACAAATTGGTTTGTGAAATGGATTTTAAAACTTTCTTACAGTCACAGATCATTTTGGAAGCTTCCAAGAAAAATTTTAAAGATGACAAAACCCAAAAGCAAAATGGCAAGGATGAATGATTTCTCAAGGATATTTTATTTCTACAAAAATAAATGTCATGTGTGTGTTTAACTCTCCCAGCCTTCCTCTCACATCCGCTCTGTTTTCTAGCAGATTGTACTTAACATGTTTTGTGTGCCTACCTCCTGTTCACTGCTTGAAATGTCTTGGCTCACTTCAAAAGCACCACACACATATACACACACATACACAAGACTGGCAAAAAACCAAAAAAAAAAAAAAAGAAGAAGAAGAAGAAGAAGAAGAGGAGGAGGAGGAGGAGGAGGAGGAGGAGGAGGAGGAGGAGGAGAAGAAGAAGAAGAAGAAGAAGAAGAAGAAGAAGAAGGACGACGACGACGACGACGACGACGACGAGGAGGAGGAGGAGGAGGAGGAGGAGGAGGAGGAGGAGCAGCAGCAGCAGCAGCAGCAGCCGCCAGTGAGGAGAGGGTATTAATAATGCAGAAAGGAAAGTTGGGAAGCGAGAGAAACAGACAGCACTGTTCAGGGTTTCAACAAAAAAGAAAGATGCAAAATGGGTGTTGGGGAGGAAGCAGCACTGAGCATACTCATACTGTCTAATCACACGTGAACGACAACTCCAAGACACTGGTGAGAATTCACAGCTATGTTGCTCTTGTCAGAGTGCAAAATAGTTTCTTAACTAAACACTGGGAGATTCCTATGATGTTGCAAGTAGCTCCTCATGACTAAAACAGCGTGCTCCTGGGAGGGTTTCAAACAGAAAAGAAAACCTTCATCTTAACTGTCTGAAAGGTGACGTTTAGTGAAAAATATTCTTGCTTTTCATCGATCTCCGGGCTGCTCAATGATTTATTCATGACATGACAGATTTAATTTTTTTCCTCTCTAAAACTCTTATATTTGATGAACAGAATTGATAGCTATGTTTATAAAACTATATTTTATGGTGGGAAAAGAACTATAATCATACATTTAAGCAAATAATAAGTCTAATAAATTTAATCATTTAAAAAATTTCTAAAGTTTGTAGACCTGATAAAAACTTTCCCTGATAAATAAACTCTAGCCAGAGAGGTGAAGGGGATCTCTCAAGGTCTATCACAGTTCAATGTAGAATCTAACTTGGGACTGGACACTTGAATGCCTGCCCACTGTTTGTTGGCTGTAAAGGGACTGAGCTGGCAACAGATCAGGCACAGCAGAAGCTGGTGGAGACCAGGAAGGTCCTCAAGGACACTTTCAAAGACATGCTGTGTGCTCCTGGCTCGGAGAAGAAACTATTTTGTCATTTTTTTTTCCAGCATTGCTAAAAAAAAAACCCAGTATTTTCTCATATGAAATTGACTTATTGTGTCACTAATGATGGAGAGGAAGCATTATCCAAGGTTCCATACCTCACAGCAAAAGCAGGAACAAATTATAGGCTGTTATTTTAAAAGCTTGTGCGTTGAGTCATGGCATGGAGCAGGGAGGGAAGGGGCCACGCCCAAGGCAGCCAGACCATCGCAAAATTCCTTTAAGAACTCCAGGATGGAAGAGCAGTGGAGATGAGGGGTGTGACCCCTCAGGGCTCTGCACGCGTGGACAGAGTCCCCCGGGTATAGTCCAGTCATTCCACTTTGTCCCTGGGACTCCCCAAGAAGAGCAGAGAGATGACGCTTTGCAGTGATTGTTTTGTGAGGGGCTACGGTCTGGGGAAGGCGAGGCTGTTGGTACTCACAGAGACTCAGCCTAGTGTGTGGCACAGGACTCCATCCCATGCCCACAGGCAGTCTTTTTTGTTTATAGGCAAGAGCTACAGTCAACGTTTGCCTGATCTTTATTCAGTGTTGAAGGAAATGTGGAAAGTTGGGCACACAAGCAAGTCGCAGCCACTGGGACGCACGTTCCTAGCACGCTATGCACTGGACTAGCAGGACCGCCGGCCTCTAATTTCTGGATCTTCCCACAGTGGCCCTCAAAGGGGAGAAGACTCATAGGAGTTTCTATGAAGATAAAAACAAAATTCACTATAACACTAAAGAGCGGTGCAACAGGTTCAACAGTCTGCTCAATGGGTTTACTTCAGCGATGTCTTCCACATCTTAAGTTGTCCAACATCTATCTCCAAAGCTGAAACATCACAACTTTAAACGTGAAGAGTAAGATACCAGGAAATTGCATGTAAAACTGTGATATCAGTGGCTTAATCACACAGAATTTAACTCTTCAACAACAGTTGATGATTTTCTTCACTCAAGAGTTAAAAAAATATCCATCACTCTATTGGATAACTTCTTTGAGTTAAGGAGGTTCTTCAAAGGAAATGGGGAAAAAACCTCTCTGGAGATTAAAACAACCACAGAGAAAATTAGAATGCCCTTGTCGCTCTCTCCAAAAAAGAGAAAACTGCTGGCCATGCTTTGAATGGGATGTTCTTGTTAACTCAGCATTTGATATGGAAAAAGGAGTCTGGGCTTCTGTTCAAAGTAAACACAGAAAAAGGATCCAGAACTATCTGAGAAGTCATGGAACGCTGGCTGTTATAGCCAACAACATAAAGAACTGGGATGTAACTGCCTTATTGATTGAAATAAACAATACGGGATGAGAAGTTATAGGGAGGAAGCAATCTTTTATCCAGCCATATATAGAGATGCCTTCTACCCAGCATGTAACTCTGGTCCAGACACTGTTCTAAGCACTTTGTGAATATTAACACGTTAAATCATCACAGACACCCTGGACGCTGGCATTGCTCATTTCACAGATGCTGTGCCTTGGGCCACAGCGCCTGGGCAGCTGCCTGCACACTTCGAGCAGTGGTCACTATGCTGGACCACTGGAGACGGCTATAAGAGATGCCGCCCCCGCTGATTAAGGACTTGATAATTTTATCAACCTAGGTGTCTATCAACAGATGACTGGATTACAAAATTACAGAAAATATGCAAAATAGAATTCTATTCAGCAATAAGGAAGAACAAAATTATGTCATTTGCAAGAAAATGGAAGGACCTGGAGAACATTATGTTAAGTGAGATCAGCCAGTCACCGAAAATGAAGGGTCATATGTTTTCTCTAACACTTACAAACTAGGAGTAGTTGGGATACCAGAACCCCAATAATGGAGGAGAAACCTCAGCTGAGCCAGGGAGGGGGTCTAAAGGAAGGGGAGGGGAAGACTGAGGTTCATGAATGAAATTACTGCCATCAACTGTGTCCATATGTGAACATACCAACATCAATTATAGTACTCTGTATTGGGAGGAAGGAAATGGGGAGGTGGGCAAGTGCTGTGTGCATATAAGTCATTGTCAACATGATTTACATCATAATGTGAGACTATAATGCACCAATAAAAGCACATTATAAAAAGATAGAGATTTTTGGTTTGGAAAGGAGCTATTTATGTGAATACTCTGTACACATCTACATAATTATGCATATGCAGATCTGAAAGTATGCATGTCAGTGTTGAGTGGTTTACCTAGAGAAAAAAAAATCAATAGAGTAAAAGCCTCTCTACCTTTATCTTCTATCTGAAATTTTTAAGTGCATTCTGAGTTGTAAAAGATGAACATCCATACATGGTCATACATCGATGACACTCGGCGGTAAGGCGGGATGTAGGTGACAGGCACCCTCATTGTTGCCTGAGAAACTTGGACTTTGTTCTAAGTAGATGAAACTCAGCAAAAGACCCTAAGCAGTGAAGAGAAAGAGCAACTCCTGCATTTTAGAAAGATCTTCTTAGTGGCAGTGTGGAGAATTACTTAGAAGAAGAGTTAGACTAAAAGTAGGGATGACTATGATAAAGACAGCTTTTAGTAGCCACCAATAACTGAGAATCGCTCAGCTCACTGAAGCCCTAAAGCCCCTGTGTTGAAAAAATTAAAATTCTCATTTCACATGGGGACATTGAGGCTGCTTTCTCCTCAAGAATCTTTATGATTTCCACTCAAACTAACAAACTAACAGAAGCATTTACCAAGAGAAGTTAGATAGCACTTCAGGTTTTGTTTTAATCATAGAACCTGAAAATAGACCACACACACACACACACACACACACACACACATACACGCGCGCGCGCGCGCGCACACACACACACACACACACACACTTTTTTTCTACTTTTTTTCAATCTACCTTACTGTAGATCTTTTTAATGAAAACTGAAAGTAGCATTCTTGATGGCTTCAGAGATTCTAGTTAACTCCTGAGTTTTACATAAAATTTTGTATGGAAATGGCTAAAAGCATTTCACTACAGATATATTTCTTTTGGTGGTATTGGGGTTCCTGGAAACCCTAATACTTCCGGGCTACACTCCCAGATCTATTTTTATATTTTTATTTGGAAAGAGAGTCTCTTAAGCCAGTGAGGCTGGCTTTGAAACTGCGCGATCCTCCTGTCTCTGCCTCCCAAGCGTGGGGATTACAAGCGTGCGCCACCATGCTCGGCTCACTACAGATATTAACAATAGTTTTCATTAGCTGTTCAAAGGGACTATAACTAAAAAAAAATATTAAGAGCCCCATGGATATCCCCAAGGGAATCTGTCACTCATCCATCCACTGACTGAGCAGACACTCCGAAGGTACAGAGAAGCAGAGCACAGCAGCTTGCTGCAGCCACCCATGGGGCTAACCAGGCCAGGCGTGGGGTCTGCTGAGCATTCTGTACTTTCAAAGGGAAGCCTATTTTTGCTTCCTGTTTGTTAGGCTAATGAGGAAAAATCATCATCTACATAATGAAACCCAAGTTGCTGCAAAGCTTCCGTGAAGGACGCCTGGCCGAAGAGTCTTAAACTTTCATTATAGAGTTTCCCTTCTTGTTTTGAACATTTTTCATAGGTTAATTCTGAACTCAAAATCCCAAGCTGCTGACAAGATTATCCCAAGAAGCCGCATTTTACAAACAGATATCATGGAATTCAGAGCTTGGCAAAAGTCAACTTTAATAAGTTAATGCAATTCTTACTGGCTTTTTGTGAATCTCTTCTGCTACAATCTCCTATGCAAAAATTCTCATTTGCCCAGAAACTGATAGTCAGAACTTTGTCTGCATGATAAATATTTTCTATGTACCTCAATCGCTGACTGAACCACAGTCTGAAAAACAAAAAGAGAACACCATCTCTCAGAGCAGGTGACACACTGGTAGATCCAAGCAACTCGAGATCAGCAAGGAAAAAGAACCCATGGGGATGTGAGGACGGGCCGCACAGAGAGCAGTGCTGAAATGTCTGACAATTCCCCGAGTCCTCTGTTCTAGTGTCTAAATCAATAAACCCACGTATTTTCTCTTCCCTGTGACAACTCTCCAAATGGGGGTGGGGGTGGGCAAAGATGTCCCTAATATCAATTTCCTTTAACCAAAGGAGAGAAAATGTGTCTGTCCTTGCTTGTAAATGTCACCCTTTTCTCGCTTCAATTTCTCTTCTCTCTGAAGGGCTCTGAGCTTGACATTCAGCTTCCAGCTGGCTCTGCAGATAAGCGGTAGTTCCAGGGGCTCCGGGTCCCCCCCACTGGAGCACAAAAGCGGCCCCTGGTCTGGCTGTGTGGCTCCAGCTTCAGATCCCCGAGTTCACAGTGCCCTGGAACTTTGAAGCTTACCCTTTCAGAGGAGCAGAATCTAAGTCTAGGAAAAGTATCTGAGCCACAAGATCAGGAGGTATCTTCAATTTTGCCCAAGAACCTAGTGCTTTGGAGGCTATGGGAAATTAACATGAATGAGAATTCTTTCTGCTCTTCAGAGACCCAGCAATTAATCAGCTTAAAGACCACACTTCAGAAGGCTGCACTCTATTTTTAAATGGGTACAATATGCCTTGTGATTTAAAGCTCTACCAAACATCTGAATATAATGGACATGATATTTTTTTTCCAAAATAATATTTTTTTTCCTGGAAAAACTACTAAATGCTAAAGTTATCTTTAAATGGGAATAACAAAATATATACAGAAGACAAAAACACATAGGTAACAAACAATTTAAGTAAATACAAAGGGCATGGGGCGGCAATGATAGTTTGATTCTATGCATGTTAGGATTTATGGGGTTTTTGATTATTCAGTGCCCAGGAATCCCTATTCTTTGTGGCTCGTAATCAATGTTTAAAGTACCATCTAAGAAGAATCTATAATAAAACTAAATTGCCAGGTAATTTGGATACATATTCACAGCAGAAAACTTTGACATCTCACTAAACTCTTTTGCCTGGAAAGGTTCTAGGTGTCTCAGGCGATTTCATAGGGAATTGTAACAAATGGGAACGTTCACAGGAGCATCTTTTTGCACCTGCAGAGCTAAATGCAAACCAAAACTGTACAAAAATACACAGGTTTTTCAGAGTCTTCTTGATGTGCAGGCAATATTTAGAAAAATTAGATTTTTGAAAATATAAGCTGGGCGTGGTGGCGCACGCTTGTAATCTCAGCATTTGGGAGGCTGAGACCAGAGGATTGCGGTTCGCAGACAGCCTCAGCTACTTAGTGAGGCCCTCTGCAACTCACTGAGACCCAGTTTCAAAATAAAGAATAAAAAATAGGGCAGGGCGTATAGCTCAGAGGTTGAATGCCCCTGGATTCCATCCCCAGACCCGCAAAAAAAAAAAAAAGAAAAAGAAAAAGAAAATATAATTGAGACCTAGGTAAAGAAATGAAATTTAGAAGGTAGTGGGGGAGGAAATTATTCCTTTTGTTTAGATTTTAAGTAAAGAAGACAGAAAAGAAGAATGTGTTCAAATAAGGCTCTTATATCTTGGAGAATTAAGGGGTTAAACTAGGAAAGACGATACGACCCTCAGCCTTGAGATGGCTTGAATCTCCTTTTCAGGATACAAATTATATATTTCCAGAATTATAATAGATTGTAATATTAAGAGGAGAAAATGGACAGCGCTTGACCCAGGCAAACAGAGTGATCAGCAACCAAGAAGAGACGACCCAGAAGGACGTAGAGGAGGAAGTAGAAAACCTGAACTCAGCCCTGTACCTGTGCTTTGTTTAGAAGTATAAAGGGATGGGATGAGGAAGTCTTTCTATTCTCATCATGAAGAAGGACCATTAGTGGTCAGGTGAAGGCAGAGAGGGGAGGGCAGGGCTAAGGAAAGCAGAGGGCAGGACGCTCCACTAACAGAAAGGGCAGGTGATGCAAGTCTCCCTGAGTGCAGATCAGGCCAGGTGACCAGAGCGCACTCCAGGGCAGGCCAGCCACCACAGAGGACAGCCAGGCCAGGCGCATGGCTGTGGTCAACTGAGGCAAAGCTGGACAGGCAGGAGTCTAGGGAGATGGGCCAGGCTGGTGTTCTGAATGGGGGGTGATCAGAGCAGGCAGGGCCACCGAGATGCATAGACAAGGGCTCTAGGAAGAGCAAGAAACTATGGCCTGAGAGAAAGAGTCATTTTAGGAACTGCTTGCACTTAACAAAGTAGATCATATGTCAGATGCTTTTATTAAATGGGATACTTCAGAAAATCCCTGAGAGGTAGGTGATGGTCTTCCATTTTTAGCTGAGTATTAAGCACCAGTGAGGTGCATCCCAGAGCTCTTTCTCTGTAGCTGAGGGAATAGAAGCTGGAGGGGTGTCAGGAAGCCACCTGCAGAGCCCCAGGGAACCACAGGCATCTTCCCCAGGGAGCCATGAAGCTCCAGGAATGCAAAAGGAAGGAAATAAAGCCAGTCAGTCTCAGGGAAATTAAATATAGAATGGTTTAAAATGCAGATGCAGATGTTAAACACAGGATGCACCAACATCCACCTTGCAAAGACCACTCTGGCAAGGGTGCAGGAAAGGTCAGGCTGGGTGGAGAGACCACTTATAAGACTCTTGGTATGACTTGTGTGTTACAAAACAAATTCAACCCTTGCTCCTAAATCAAGGCCATAGTATTTGCAAGTAAGAGCAGCGACGAGGCCAATGGAGAGGCCAATGGAATGGCCAGATGTGTGCAGAGTGGTGGGGTCCAGCTGGCCACCAGGGACACAGGCATCCTCAGGGACATGGATCCCAGGGCGGGGACTCCAGGGAGGAGGCCGGGAGGAGTCAGTTAGGAGGCACCTAGGATAGGACAGCTGTGTGGTGCTGGGGGAGGAGGCCCACAGCCTTGGGGGAGATGGGCTATATCTGGGAGACCGGAAGTTGTGGAGGTGGACCGCTGGGAGGAGCCGACAAGGGGTGGCTGGAGCCAGCCAAACTAGAGGCCAAAAGTGAGGGCTTCCAGCTAGGCAGTGCAGGGTGAGACCCAGCAGGCAGGCATCTGGCTGGGAAGTCCTGGAGCTCACTTCTGCAATGCGGCCTCAGGCAGCAGGGAAGATAAAGGCCAGATTGCAGAGGCGAGGGGTAGAAAAGGGTAGAACAATCAAGAAAAGAGAAAAGGCAGCCTACATTTTCAAGGAGTTCAAGGCTGCATGAAGGAGATGACTTACAGAGAAAAGGGCAGGATCGGGGCAGTATTTGATCTCACGAGCAGAGCAGCTTAGGCCAACATAGACTCAATGGAAAAAGTGAGAGATATTTGATCTCCAGGGTAGAGATGCTGAGGTCAATCTGCAGAATGAATGGAAAATGCAGAACAGAAGCGTTAGCTGACAGGTGGGACGTGAGGTTAGGATGCATCAAGAATCTGGAGTAGAAAGGACCCGGAGCCCAGGGAAAGGTGGGCGGGCAGGGAAGAAGGACACCTCCTCCATGACCATGGGGAAGCACCAGGTGTCTCAGAGACAGAGCGCAGGAGCAGGGCTGCTCCCTGTGCACTAAGGGAGGGGTGGTTCTGGCCAGAGGAAGAGGCCTAGGAGAGCAAAGCTCCTTTCTAGGAACAGGGAGGGTCAGACCGAGGATGTGGGGGACCGGCTGGACAAGGCCACCTGGCTAAGGCCAGGATCTGCCATGGCGCCCACTCAGGGAGCAGCTGCTGCACCCCACGGTGCACGGCACGCCTAGGGAGCACCACTCACCCAGCTGAGCCTGCAACAGTGTGTGGGGAAGATGGCCGGTGACAGGGCTTCAGACTGTCAAGAAATAACTGCATTCAAGGTCTGAGGGCACTGCAGCCGGCCAGGGGAGAGGTGAAGCCAAGAGGGAGAAAACGCAGGACTACAGGCCTTAAGAGATCAAGGGCTACAGAGAGAATGCCTCCAGGAAGAGGAGGCAGACCACTGGGTGAGATGACGGCCCACCACGGCAGGGAGCTTCAGCTGTGACACACAGGCCCATGGCCACAGAGCGAAGGACAAAGGTGAAAGGGAGGCACAGGCACAGGGGCAGGCGCCAGAGATGCCTGCCCCACAGGGCTGTCTGCAGGCAGAGGAAGGTCCCAGGATGAGGAGCCTGCATGAGGAACAGCATGAGCAGACACAGGGGCCACCGTTCACTCTCTTTCTTTCTCTTTCTCTCTCTTTTTCTCTCTCCCTCTCTCCCTCTGTCTCGCCCTGTCTCTTGCTCTCGCCCCCTTTTCCCCCTCTCTCTTCTCTATCTCTCTCTGTCTGTCTTGTCTTTCTCCCTCACTCTTCTCTTCTCTCCCCTCTCCTCTCTCCCTCCCTTTCTCTTTCTCTCTTCTATCTCTCTCCCCTCTCTTCTTTTTCTCTCTTTCTCACTTTCTGTCTCCCTCCCTCTTTCTTCTTTCTCTTCCATCTGTCTCTCTCTCTGTGTCTCTCTCTCCCCTCTCTTCTTTCTTTCTTTCCGTCTTTCTTTCTTCCTTTCTTTCTTCTTTCTTTCTTTCTCTCCTCTCTCTCTTCTGTCTGTCTGTCTGTCTCTCTTCCTCTCTTCTCCCTGTCTGTCTCTGTCTCTATCTCTCTGTCTCTGTCTATCTCTCTGTCTCTGTCTGTCTGTCTGTCTCTCTCTGACTGGAAGCAGTAGTGGCAGGATGGCACAAAGCACAAAGGAGGAGGAGGGAAGGTCGAGCAGGGGAGTAGAAGCCCAAAGTCCAGGAAGTGGTGGGGTCAGAGCAGCAGGCCAGCCCGCCCCGCAGCCGGAGCCCCGTGTTGGAGGGCAGTGTGCACTGAGGAAGCGGAGGCCCCGGGGAGGCAGGTGTGCGTCCTGGGAGCAGAGCGGAGGGCCCGATGCTGAGCTGCTGAGTTGGGTGGATCTTTATATCACAGCCAGGGGTGGCAGGATCACAGCAGAAGAACTTGGGAGGGGGCGACCCAGGAGAAGAGCAGCCGAGGGGCGGGCAACACCAGGACCGCCGTGGCAGAGGGTGACACTGGAGATCCACAGAGTAATGTCCCTACAGTCATGAAGGAGGCATGGCATTCGTAACTGAGTGTGGCAGATAGGGCTTGGCAGGTGTAATGAAGTGGGAGGTCTTGAGATGGAGAGACTGTCCTGGGTCATGTGGGTGAGTCAGGTATCATCCCGAGGTTCCTTATTAGAGGGAAACAGGAGGATCCAAGGAGCAGGCATGACAACGGAAGCCACCACGTTGGAGTGCCGTGGACTCGCGAGCCAAGGGCTGCAGGTGGCTTAGCAACGAAGGAACGTGGACTCCTGGCAGGGAGAGCAGCCCCGCAGGCCCGGTCCAGGCTTGCAGCCTTCAGAACTTTAACGTAATATCTGTATTGTTTCAAGCCACTAAGTTTGTGGTCGTCTGTTACAGCAACAAATAGAAAATTAATACAGTACCTTCGCTGTATGAAATTCAAATACAACCTGTATTACTAGATTTTGAAAGATACACTTGTAATCCCAGCATTTGGGAGGCTGAGATAGAAGGATCACGGTTGAAGGACAGACTCAGCTACTTAGTGAGGCCCTTTGCAACTCAGTGAGATCCTGTTTCAAAATAAGGAATAAAAAATAGGGCTGGGGGAAGCCAGGTGTGGTGGTGCATGCTTGTAATCCCAGTATTTGGGAGAATCACAGGTTTGAAGCCAGCCTCAGCAGCTTAGCGAGGCTCTCAGCAACTTAGTGAGATCCCGTTTCCAAATAAAATATAAAAAAGGTCTGGAGGTATAGCTTGGAGGTAGAAGGCCCCTGGGTTTCATCCCCAGTACTGAAAAAAGAAATAGTATAGAAGTGTTTCTGCTTTGCTAGAGCCTAATTCGACATTTATACTATCTTATCAATCCAATTGCTAGGATTGCCCTGGCCTCAAAGCCAGTGATGGAGGATGACAGAGCTGGTCAGAGGTGAGAGTCCCTGTCACAGGGAGGACATTTAGAGCCATGGCAGGCCATGCTCTGGGCCAAAGCCAACAGGAACTATGGCGGGTGCAGGTGGAGGTCTGGGGCTTTGGGGGCCGACCCACAGGTGCTGGCGCAGGATAGCTCTGCTCCTCCTGCAGAGCATGGAGGCTGCCCCCATCCCTCACTCCCCAGCGTGAGCTGGGCAGGTGGCTGCACAAGGAGGGCAGAGGCCAGGCGAGCAGGCTGGCTGGAAGAGCTTCAGAGAATGGAAGGGCCCGAGGGAAAGAGGGACCGGGAGGTTTAGAGAGCAGGGAACAGCTTGGACAGAGACTGAATAGTTGAACAGAAGCCAGTGCACAGAGCTCCGTGTCGGTGCATATCTGTGGCTGCAGTCAGGGGCTCCAGTTCCCAGCTCGTGGACTTGGACCCCATGTGAGAAGTAGCAGGGAGAAAGGGGGGCTCTAGGAGGCACACTGGGGCTCGGTGAGAGGCCTGGCAGGGAGGGGCAAGAGAAGTGCTTAAACCTGTCATTTTAGTACTGGGGAGGCTGAGACAGGAGGGCCGCAGGTTCAAAGCCAGGCGCAGCTATTTAGTAAGACTCTCAGCAACTTAGTGAGGCCATATTTCAAATTAAAAAATAAATATGTTTGGGGGAAAATCTTAGAGGTAGAATATCAAGGGTTCAATCCCCAGGAGGGAGGGAGGGAGAGAGGGAGAGAGAAAGGAGGGGAGAGAGAGAGAGAGAGAGAGAGAGAGAGAGAGAGAGAGGGAGAGAGAAGCACTTTCAATACCAACCTCAACACAAAAGAAAACCTGTATCTTAAATTTTAAATCAAGTTGAGATAGGCACATGTCACTGTTAATGAAGAGAAAATGTTTTTAAATTTGCTCTGTCAACAGAAGGTGTTTATATCCTCATATACTCATTATCCCAGATGGTAAAATAAATTATAAAATATGAAACACTTTCTTGGTCTTGTACAAAAAGAAATGTAATACAGACCTGTAAATATGCAAAAACCTGTGTGCAAACAGCATAGGCATGCTCCTTAAAATCACATACATTCATTGTCTTGGTGGAAAACGCATCTGATTTGCATGATAAAATTGAGCATGTGTGTGGGTTTAGTAATCTACAGTTTGAATGTCAGGGTAGAAGCTCTCCACTACAAGTAAAGCACGGCTTTAATGCCTTTGGAAGAGTTTCCACTCAAGACACGCAAACTATTTTAAGTTTCATTTTCACACTTCAGTGTCAAAAGCTGAAGAGTTCCATCTCGAAGGCTGACCTAAACAACATCATTATAATATTTGCACGATGAAAATGAGCATTAATTAAAGTCAAGAGTATAATGTCAATTTAAAATTGAGTTCTGTCCGATACTCCTTCTTGGAAAGTTGTCAGTAACCATCTGCCTCTTTGATTACACTGAAATCCACTTTCAATTAAAACCACACTTATTTCATCTTGAAATACCAATGTCAGGCTGGAGCAGCACTCTTTCCTGACCACAGGCGTTGATTTCAGTCATTAGGACAGATCAGGTCTAATAACTGCAGGGCTTAATTCTTCTCCTCCTACGGGTCAGCCCAGGAAGCCTGGTGCACTCATTGCTTGCACATTGCACTGCCAATTAACAGCCAGCCTCACACTGCTATTGTCTTTATGGCCATATTTTATGGCAACTGGGTGGCAAGACCTTAGGAAACTGTCATAAACTCTGCAGTGTTTCATTCTATCTACAGACCATTGGCGCACACAGAGCCTTAAAAACAAAAGCAGCTTCCGATCAGATTTGAGGTGAAAAGAAAAGTGACCAACGTGTCCAATGGATTTGTGTTCTCCTCCACCAACACCATTCTGTGACCTTTAGAGTTGGCACATAAAGTCCAGTCCAATTGTAAAGCCACAGAATCACGAAAGAGCACATCCTACACCCACGGCTCAGATCCACTCAAAAGTATCTCAGACTCTCTGGATCAGACACCCTAACGCTCATCAGAGGACAGCAACACAGGGTAGCAGGGAGCTCACTTCTAAGCAGGAGCTGCCTAGTTCCTACACCTTCTATAGCGTGGACTTGAGCCTGAACCCAGAATGCCCTGAGGAGGTGCCAGGCTCTCTATTTCTCGACTCCCGTTCTGAGGTCCTGATCAGGCAGGTCTCAGGAAAACCCAAGCATCTGTGCTCTCCAAGCTCCACAGAAGGACCTTGTGCAAAGACTGGGCCCCAAATCCCTGTTTTAGGAGCTCTTGTTTTCCAGAGTATGACTTTCTCACTGCTTTGTTATGAATCTAATAGCCTGGAAGACCAATAGATGCTACTATGTCTTGAACATGAAGTGCCAGGACTTGGTCTCTCCTCCTTTTTGTTATACCTCTCCTTCCCTATGTGTTGCCATGTCTAGGATCAGAAACAGTGACTCTTTCACATGTGAACAAATGACAGATGTAACTCTATAGAAGTCATGAAAAGCAAAGCAAATAAAGAGTTTGGGTTGAATTACTCCAGATCAAAATGCAATATATTGCTACAAATCTGATGCCATTTCTCATATTGATTTCTCCTGAAACTAAAAACTGAAACCAAGAAGAATAGAAAAGAGCCAGGCATGGGGACACATGCCTATAATCCCAGTGTGTTAGAGGCTGAGACAGGAAGATCATTAGAAACCAGCCCCAGCAACTTAGCAAGAACCTGTTATAAAATAAAACATGAGGTGGGCGTGTTAGTCACATGCTTGTAATCTTGGTACTTGAGAGGCTGAAACAGGAGGACTGCAGATTTATGGCCAGCCTCAGTTACTTAGTGAGGCCCTCCACCACGTAGTAAGACCTGTTTCTAAATAAAGAATAAAAATAGAGATAGAGGTGTAACTCAGAGATAGAATGCCCCTGGGTTCCATTCTCACTAATTGCAAAAAAGAAATAGGGCTGAGGGTGTAGTTCAGATGTAGAATGTCCTAGGGTTCAGCCTCTGATACCAAAAAAAGAAAGAAAAATGGAAAGAAAGGAAAGAAAGAAGAAAGGAAGGAAGGGAGGAAGGAAGGAAAGAAGGAAGGAAGGAAGGAAGGAAGAAAGGAAGGAAGGAAGGAGGAAAGAAAAAAAGAAACATAAAGAGCAGCAAAAGAGTTGATCCCTTGGGTACAGACAACCCCTGGGGCATGGCTGCAGGATGCTGGTGCCAGTAGCTGCTTGGTCAAATAAGTCTATACGGACTTCTTCGTACATATTTCTAGTCCGTATGACATCATTTAGGCCTTAAATTGTCTCCTCCAACATATTACTTGCCCCATCACCCAACACATGAGAGCAGATCCCTGGAATGTGACCCCCGGGTGCACATTTACATGAAGTTGTATCCCATTTCTTTTATACACACAACTGATTTAGTCCACCAGAAACTCAAGGAGGCAGGCGGGATACTTTCTTTACAGACAGATGTAACCTAAGGCAGAGAGAGGCTGGATGACTTGCCCAAGGTCACAGAGCAAGTCAAAGTCACAGAGCTAGCAGGTAGCAGTGCTGGGCTTCCAGCCCAGCCTGCAGCAAACACTCGGAAACTCTCAGGTGCTGCTCAGCGAATCAGGTCCCTCCCAAGCCCACCTACAAGTTCAAGTAGTCAGTAGGCTTTCTAGGCAAATGACTTCATTTTGACTACTTTAAAACTCAGGATCCCCAGTGGCCAACCTTGGAAAATAGCTTCATGGGTGCCGCTACTGCGTTCTGTTCTTTCAAATACTGCTCCCAGGACTGTGTCTTCCCTGCAGTGACCGAAGGCACTGGAAGAAAAGACACAATACCCTTTCTTGAAGCAACTATTTAGAGAAATAATAAAATTTAATTGAAGAAAAACTAAAGAAGCAGGTTAATTAAGTCGGTAATTAAAAGGCCTGGCCTTCTCCCTTGCTTTCTGTGAACAGTCAGTAAACTCAAGTAACTACTCCATAGTCAGCTTTTACCGTTAGGCTCAGAACACATCCCACCCTCAGGAAGAACCCAGCGAACATTTAAACGAAGTGCCAGCAAAGATGGTGAGCTCCTAGGATTAGGTTTTTTGGAACATGACGTGGCTAATTTTATGGTAAATCACCCTTTTGCTTTCATACTTCTTTCTGGAGTGAACGTCAACTAGTACAAACTGTCAAAAGACAGTGTGACAATATTTGTTAAAAGCCTTAAAAGTTATTCCTATAATTTGAACCAGCAATTCTCCTTCTAGGAAATTGTCTTAATGAAATCACAGTAGATGTACCCAAGGGGCAAATCACAGGATTTTTTTTTTTTCTTTTGCTAGAATTCATCTAGTAAAGAAACACGGGCAACAAACTAAAGGTCCACAGGAGGGGGAGTTAATTAAATGTATTGTGCAGACTTGTCATATTGAAAATAGGCGGCAAAATCACATGCTGGAGGTTGTCTAATGGCAGGGAAAGGTTATGCTAATGATACGCTACTGAACAGGAATAAAACGACTTAGAAAACAAAATGATCCTTTTTGGTAACTACATAATGGATTTAACAAAGACAAATTATTTAAATCAAAATCATGAATGAAGTCATTTTAGGTGCTAGGATTATAAATAATGTTCTTCATTTTTCCGCTTTCCAAATTTTCTAGATGAATAGATAATCATTGCAATAAAATAATCATTCAAGAATAAATGTAGCAAAAATATTAATAATTTTTTGGGTGGTACTGGGGTTCCTGGAAACCCTTCTACCTCCGGGCTATACTCCCAAACCTATTTTATATTTTTATTTGGAAACAGGGTCTCCTAAGCCAGCAAGGCTGGCTTCGAACCAGCGCAATCCCTCCTGTCTCCACCTCCCAAGCGCGGGGATTACAAGCGTGCGCCACCATGCCGGGCATTAATAATTTTTAACTCTGTGTTCTGTTGCCCAAAGAAATAATCAAGCACTCATAAAAATTTATAGTAAAAATGCACATCACAGCCTAAGTGTGAGAGAGTAAAATAGTATTAATATGGATGGAAGATTAAGTCAACTATGGTATAAATATCTACATATGATGCTGAAGTTATCAAAAACTACATTTTTGTTTTGAAAATACTTAATAAAGCATCCTGAGAACTAAATGGGTGAATTAAAAAGCTAAACTAGGGCATACACTGGCACACAAGATTCTTGTGCCCTTACTTATGCTAAGCGAAATATCAAATGGGCCAGGCACAGAAAGACGAATCTCATGACCACACTAGTAGGGGAAATCTAGAATGGCCAAGCTCGTGTAAGCAATAAGTAGAGAGAGGGCTACCACAGGCTGAGGAGCAGAGAGGTTTGTTAGGGGCACACAGTTTCAGTTACTATGAATAAAGAGCTCTGCTGTGTAACATGGGGACGATAGAAATTTACTGTACATATCAAAATTGTTAAAAGAATAGATTTTCAACGTTCTTACCATACAAATGTTAATTATATTGCGATAACAAATGTTTCATTATCTTGATTTAATCATTCTACAGTGTAAACTGTCAAAACATCCCATTGTACCCTTTAGACATATGCAGTTATTTATAGGTTAAAATAAAATAAAAACATAAGTGATACATGCATTTTAGACATATTCAATGCTCATTCAGTCACATATTTATAAAGCACCTTCTATGTGAAAGGCCCTATGCAAATGTGTCCGTACACACTTGGAAACAGACTCATGTAAAAAAGCAATGGAGGCCGGGTGTGGTGGTGCACACCTGTAACCCCAGTACTTGGGAGGCTGACACAGGAGGATCGCAGGTTCGTGGCCAGCCTCAGCTACTTAGTGAGATCCTCTGCAACTTAGTGAGATTCTGTTTCAAAAATAAAAGAATAAAAAATAGGGCTGGGGATATAGCCTGGAGGTAGAATGCCCCTGGGTTTAATTCCCCGTACTGAAAAAAAAAAAATCAATTGAAAAGAAAAAGCAAATATTAATAGTGACAATACATGGACAGTGGGATTGTTGGAGAGCCTGTTTCCTTATTTGTGGTTTTCTACATTTTCAAAATTCTCCACAATTGTTTTTAGTTACACACACACACACACACACACACACACACACACACACACCCATGGAGAACCCTGTCAAAAGTGCTGAGTGCTATTTTCTTGCCCCAGAATGTTGTAGAAGAAGGTACAGATGGTAAAAGGTCTGAACTGCATTAGCATTAGTGAAGGCAGGTGGTGAGATACGCCTCCAAGTCAAACATTTGAAACCTGTCAGGACAATACATCAACCTGAAGGGATAACAAGCACAAGATTCCATCGAGTAGTGCAGGGATGATTCACGGAGACTTTTCTTTTTCTATTTTTTGTGTGTGGTGCTAGGGATGGAACCCAGAGGCAATCTACCTCTGAGCTATACCCCCAGCTCTATTTTATTTTTATTTGGAAACAGGGTTTCCCTTAGTAACTGAGGGTGGCTTTGAACACCCTCCTGTCTCAGCCTTCCTAGTACTAAGACGACAGGGATGGGCCACCACCCCATCTTCACACAGACTTTTATTCACTTAAAAAATCTTGTCTGAGATCCTTAACATGCCAGGAAGAGTATGTCTACTGAAATAAAAATATAACCCTGTCCCTGGTTTAGTTGATGAAAAATAAATAATACACATAATTTTTATTTAATAGCCATGACAATGAAAAGGAGTAACTTAAATTCAGGAAATAAAGAAAAACTTCATATCAATTTATAGCTAAAACAGACACAAAAGCATAAGCATTATCATTCAGTATTATTTAAAATACTATTTATAGCTAGAAAATATACTACTGAAGTATGATAATTACTTCAAATACTTTTATCATCAGATGAGACAGACCAACAGAACTATCAGGATGAATATTCTTTTTTTTTTTTTTTTTGGCGCTACTGGGGATGGAACCCAGGGGCATTCTACCTCGAGCTACACCCCCAGGCTTATTTTTTATGCTTTATTTTGAAACAGGGTCTCACTGGGTTGCAGAGGGCCTCACTAAGTAGCTGAGGCTGTCCTCCAACTGAACCGTGATCCTCCTGTCTCATCCTCCCAAGTGCTGGGATTACTAGCATGTGCCATCACGCCAGGATCTAGGATGAATTTTCTTTCTGCTTGAAAATACTGAGACATCATGGTGTGATTCCATAGAGAAACTTAACAGCCCGTTGGCCCATTACAGAACTAAAATGGTGGCTGCCGTTCTTTTGCTACAGAGAAATCAACATGACAAACTGAGGATGCTCTGGGAAGATTATTCAGCTTCCCTATTTTCACACAAGCATTTTACTGCATTGCAATTATGTGCTTTCCAAAAATCACTGCAGCAGAGTTGACTCGGAAGCAAATAGAGATCGCTCATTTTCTGCAACAGCTGTGTTCTTAAAAATATTGCGTGTAATTTCTCAATTTAATCATATTTCCAATTGTCGTACATTATCATTTCGCCAAAGTAAATTGCATCTAAGACCCCCTTTATGACTACATAAGTGTGCAGAGAATCTTTTAAAATTTATCATAAAATTGAGCCATCATATCAGACAATATACGCTTTCAATGAATTAACTATTTTTATAAAGCAAAAGAATTACTTGGCAACGAGGGAGGAGGGAACGCGGAGCCTGCCTGCACCTCACCGCCCCAAGACCCAAGACGGGCCCTCCCTGAGCACTGGACCACAGGCCTTCTAAAATTAACCAGTTTGCTTAATTTGAATTAGAATGTAAGCTTCTAAAGAGAAGGCCTTTTGTTGATTTTGTTCTTCACTGGATCTCTGAGGAGAGGATCCTGCCTGGCCATAAATATTTGTTTAGTGAGTTAAAACAGACAGCATTTGAATGACTAACATTTGTGGCCCTAAAAATGAATTTCAGGATGTCTATTTTGACCAACTCTCCTCTCAGTTCCCCAGAGAAAAGGAACCAAACGAAAGACAGCACAGGCACCTGATGTTTATGCAATTTGCTCAGACATATGATAGATATGGCAATCATTTGATAGAAAAAAATACATATGTGGCAATCTCTTTCACAAAAGTGACCATGAACCACTGCAGAGATGACAGAGACATGTTCGCAGCTGCTACCAGTAAGTGCTGCTTTGTTCTACACACACCTTACACTTCCTTGCCTTCTTCAGCAGATCCGCAAGGCCAAAGGAAAGAAAGAAAAAGCAAAGAATACAGAAGACACGTGAGAGTTAAAGAAAAACATCAAAAAAGTGACTTTCTTTATTTTCATTATCCTCACTGGCTAACTGGATAATTGAAATGCCCCAGGTCTTCTTCTACATAATACGACACAATACAGAAAATATATTTGACTGTACACTACCAGGCACTTAATATCTACCTATTTTGTTCCAGGTACTGAGCTAGGTGCTTGAGGTATGTGTGTACAGATGTGTATGTGTGAGCATGTATGTGTATATGTCCAGTGGCAGGTGTGTTTTTGAGAATGGGGTCTTGCTGTATTGCCCAGGCTGGACTCAAATTACTGGGCTTAAGTGATCTTTCCACATGAGCCTCTCAAGAGCCTAGGTCCAAGGCACAAGCCACGAGCCTCAACTCTATTTATTCTTTGCCACCTTGAATATTAGATTAATAAACTGATTTTGCAGTAGTCCTATACAGTTAAAGCTCACGAAGTTTACACAGCTGGAAAAGTCTGGATTTAAAGAAAACTCCTAGCCCAGGTACACCCACTATATAATACTACTTCACTTTCATGTATACAATCAAGGTGTGACAGAAATGTTTCTGAAACTGGTAAAATTTGAGGTACATTAAGTCTACAAAAAATTCATAAGCTTACTCATTGCTTTAATGGTGTCTTTGTAAATCTTATCAAAACATTTGAAAGTCATATTTATAATAAAAATTCAAGTGTTTATATTCTTTGATCTTTTGATTTATTTGATTCTTTGATTTATTCATCCCAAATTTAACATTTAATCTAAAAATGCAAAGAAAATAAATGTAGTCCTTACAGCAGTAAAAAGTTGGGGAAATAATGTAAATATTCAATAACAGATATCAAATTATAGCAAAAAAGGCCACATGATATTATTTTGTATGCATCAGTAAAGCATAGTTGGTTTATGCATTAGCATCAGAACGGTACATGCTTACACATGAATAAAATCATAAGAAAACAAAACATAGAAATGGTGTGTGAAGATGAGGAGGAAGGCTGACAGAGCTGGACTGTTAGGAATGAGGTCTTTTCATATTTAATCAGTTTACTACTTACACGGACAGCTACAGGGGCCGGAGCCCCATGTCCCTGGCACAGAGTGATGCTGCCCACTGGGTGGTCAGATGTTCTATTGCCAAGGACCAATGGCATGCTGTGGCATGCTCCAGCAATGCAGGTGTCCAGCCTGCAGCTATCTTCCAAGAAGGGCAAAGCAGAATGCCTCTGAGCTCAAAAGAAAGTATGGTGGTGGCTGCGGTGATCCTCCCAAACATGAGGGGCCATGGGGCAACACAGGGCAATAGAAGTGACCTCATGGCACCTCCTCGCCAGCCTGCCACATTCTCATGTTTGGGAGGATCACTGCCTATTCTCTCATGACATAACTGTCCCAAGGTTAAACCTTGCTTGCCTGGCCTATCTGATCTGTGTGGTTACCAGGGCATCACGGTGGACAAAAGGATGTGTGAATATCACTTAAAGAAAAATAAAAATGCAACATTGGGGTCATCTCTTTCTTTCTCCAGTCATACTAGGTGGGATGTGTATGTGTATTTCCTTTCTTCCAAAGCCAAAGGAGTCTCCCTCAGCATCTGCAAGTCTGAAGTGTTTGATTCATATTGACCTCGGCCAAATTTGGAAATCTGCCAAATGGCAGCAATTCTTGTCACAAGAGATGGCATACATGCTTTCCTAGCCACTAACCATTGCTTAGTTCTACATGCACCTTGAAATTTATTGGCTTCTTCATAAGATCCACAAGACCATAGAAAAGAAATGAAAATCAAAGAATACAGAAACATTGTCCAAAAAAAAAAAGTCAAGAAAGCAAGATGGCAGCAGCACTGCTCAGTGACTAAAGGAAGATGATGTTGATGATGATGATGATGATGATGGTGGTGGTGATGATAGTGGTGATGTTGATGATGATGGTGGTGATGGTGATGGTGGTGATGATAATGATGATGGTGGTGGTGGTGATGGTGATGATGATGGTGATGATGGTGGTGATGATGGTAATGATGGTGTTGGTGTGGTGGTGATGATGATGGCAGTGATGATGGTGGGTAATTGTGATGAAGATGGTGATGATGATGGTGGTGATGGTGATGATGATGGTGGTGATGATGATGGGTGATGGTTGTGGTGATTATGATGATGATTATGATGATGGTGATGATGGTGTTGATGATGGTGATGGTGATGATGATGGTGATGATGGTGATGATAATAATAGTGATGATGGTGATGATGGTGATGATAATGATAGTGATGATGGTGATGGTTGTGGTGATTATGATCATGGTGATGATGGTGATGATGATGGTGGTGATGGTGGTGATGGTGATGGTGATGATAGTGGTGGTGATGATTAGCTCTAAGTGCCTAACTTCTTAATGTGCTGTTACTACTGCAGGAGCTGAAGCAGCTGTGAAATTCTGTAGCATGCACGTTCTGTAGCATGCCCTTATTTTACAAAAAGCAAAATAAAAAAAAAAACTTATGTGGTCATAAATTAGTGTCTTCAGCTAGTCATAACTACTGTCCTTCCTGCAACCTGGGGTTGAGGCCCACCGGAAGTAGTGACTAAGGGGTGGGAGAGAGGCCACAATGGACACAGCTTGAACTGCTGCCACACTGTGCCCAGTGGGCTCGAAGACAGATAAGGTCCAAGCAAGGGTAGTGCTAGGAGAGTAGGAGAGGGAGTTCAGCTCTGGAGACAGTGTGTAGCAGAGCAGGTGGGGCATTTGCTGAGAAAAACACAACTCATGGTGGCAAAAGGAAGACTCTCTGAGGAATGCAAGCCGGCGTAGGTTGTGCTGTGCTCGGTGGGCCACAGCCTGGTGCAGTGGCGGATCCTTCCTCACTTCCTTTCCTTTTTGTGGTACTGGAGATTGAACTCAGGGGCATTCCACCTCTGAACTACACTCCCAACCCAATTTTATTTTTTTATTTTAAATAGGGTGTTACTAAGTTGCTGAGAGCCTCACTAAGTTAATGAGGCTGGCCTCAAGCCTGCAGTTTTCTTGTCTTAGTCTCCCCATACTGAGAGTGGCTGATTTTCTTAATGTCATGTGCACATGGCTTCACTTTATTAGCAAACGGAAGCACTTGTGTGGGACTGGGAGGATTCTTACAGACAGAAGAACACTACATAGAGCTCTGGCTCTTGAAAACATTCCTTACAGAAAGCACCCACAGTGCTCGCACAGGAAGTATGGGATATTCTAGACCAGGTACAACCTTAACCTTGAACAATTTTTAACTTATGTAAACCATAACTGTGTCCTTCAATAATTGGATTTATTTACATTAATAGAAGCTTTAATTCATTTCTCAATTTGAGACGGGAGTACTGAGGATTGAACTCAGGGGCATTCTATTTCCAATCTACACATTTAGTCTTTTTTATTTTTTTTTAACAGGGTCTCACTATGCAGCTGAGGGTCTATCTAAGTTGCTAAGGCTGGCTCTGAATTTCTGTACCTGTGTCAGCCTCACAAGTACCAGGGTTACAGGCATGGACCCCCAAGCCTGGCCTGGTTTACAATTCTTTAGAGGAGTAACATTTACATTGGCGCACTATTATTTTTGTTCACAACTCTTTCTATAAAAATTTGTAACATAAAAAGCACAGTATGGTGTTTAAATATGAAAAGAAGCAAGAGCTTTATGTCATTTAGCCCTATGAATTTTTTAATGCTAAACTCCCCTTTGGCAGGCCCCCATTTTTACTTACAAAGATATCCCATTAGAAGCCTAAGACTAGGCACTCGATGGGCAGGATGTTCTGGAAGCTCCACACTGTGACACTCAGCCGACCATCCATCCCACCTCGGAGAGTAGAGATAGAAAACTCGACGGGAGATAAGCCTCTCTGGTGGGCAATAAGCACTCCAGTTCTAGGAAACTGTGCAGCCTTCGCTAGCAATGTTCTGAACTAACATTAAAAATGGCAGGGGTGAAGAATGAAGACATCACCACGCTTCAGGACAAAACCATGTAAACCTTACGGCTCGTGTCTCAGAGCAGACCCTTTCCAATTCCATTCCTGCAAACACAACCCTTCATGCAATCTTTCTACCTCATTTCTAAAGTTACTCCGAGGAAGGCTCCATCAGGGGACTTGAGAGAGATAACAGCAGCAACAACCAATTTCCTAACACACCACTATAAATAATGCTTTCCCTCGGAAGTACTCCTCTTGCGAAGGCCCATGGCTGGAAGTGCTCGTGCTGCGGCTTTCCTAATGCTCACAGCGGATCACAGCTGGGTGATCACCCAGAAGCAGTGCCCCCCGACTGCAACTGGCTTCCCAAAGTCACACGTTAATAACTCTGTCATGTCTCTGTCGTGAAGGCTTCTCTGTGGTCCACCTGCAACATTTTTCATTTGCACATTCAGGCTGCTTTTCATTCCAGTTCAACTGAATTTAACGATTATTCATTGCCCATCTGCCCAGGCAGAGCAGGTACAGAGTGTCGAGATGCTTAGACAACATGCTCCCTGTCCATGCGTACCGTTAAGCAATAGACAGAGGAGGTATTCCAGATGCTGGAGAAGCCGAAAAAGGATTCTTTTCAGAGGCGTTGAATTTTAGGTAGGTGGAATAACCTATGGTAAGGATATATCCAATAAAAAGCAATTCAAAGTTTTTTGGAAAGAGGTCACAGTGCAGAAAATTCTGAGACAGAACAACCAAGTGACCTTTTGGGGGCCAGTAGAGAGCAGGGGGAGAGGCTCAAGGCAGGCAGAGCTGGAGGGAGTCTGAAGGAAGTAGAGAGGCTGCGGGCCAGGGACAGGGTTTCCAAGGGGCTGCGAGATCAGCACAGTACATGCCCAGCGATGTTCCAGAACTGTCAGGTGAGACCAACACTAGAAAAGCAGCCTCTGGCTTTCAAGTCTGGAGTCACTGTGACCACAAGGAGAGGGTTCAGAGGAGGGACAAAACCAGAAGTTAGACAAAGAAGAGGGCATGGCGGTGCCTGCCTGTAATCCCAGTACTTGGAGCACAAGACAATTTCAGATTCGAAGCCAGCCTCAGGATTTAGAGAGACCCTTGGCAACCTAGCAAGACCCTGTTTCAAAACAAACAAACAAAAATTAATTTTACAAGGGCTGGGGAGCCGGGCGTGGGGGTGCACACTTGTAAACTCAGCATTCGGGAAGCTGAGACAGGAGGATCGCGGTTCACAGACAGCCTCAGCTACTTAGTGAGGCCCTTTGCAATTCAGTGAGACCCTGGTTCAAAATAAAGAATAAAAAATAGGGCTGGGAATGTCGCGTGGAGGTAGAATGCCCCTGGGCTCCATCCCCAGTAATGCAAAAAGAAAAGAAAAAAGAGGTGGGCCCAAAGAAAGGATGCTAGGTCACTGGGGTGTGCCTTGGAAGGGGACGGTGGGACCCCAGCCCTTCCCTCTCCCTTTGCATCCCAGATGCCAGGAGCTCAACAGCTCCACTTGCCCCTGCCGCCGTGACATCCTTTCTCACCATAGGCCCGAGCAACGTGGCCAAGTGACCATGGGCTGAAACTTCTGAGACCAGGAGATGGAATAAACCTTCCTCCTGCTAGGTTGGTACCTTGGCTATCTTGCCACAGCAACAGAGAGCTGACTAACATAAGCCTGGGATAGAAAGTTAGGCGGTGAAAGAGATGAAAGCAGAAGTTTAGGGTGGTAGGGAAGCAATTGGGAGGGATTGTACCAAGTAGCTCTGACTCCCTTCAAGGTACAGGAAGGCATCTGCTCCGAGTGAACGCTTTGGGAGCACATGAAAGGGGAGAGCTGTGGACACTCGATGGGGACCCAATCGCAGGAGCACAGAAGGGTGCCGAGAGCCCCGCTCACTGAGCCGGTGGCTCTGCAGAGGAAGCAGCTGTGCCAGGGGACTTCTCCACAAGTTCTTGGCAGTCTGGAAGCGGAAGCAGATGGCAAACTTAGAGACAGCTGGGAGTCGATGCAGGGAAGGCCAAGTATGCGGGAGACTCAAAGCCAGGAGAGCAGCAGAGAGGATGTGTGAGGGCCCCTGAGTGGTCCCAGAAGCAAAAGAACTCAGAAAACAGCTGAAAAGGAAGGCATGCAAAAGCCAAAATAGGTGATAGCTGTCTTTGGTCGGGTTTGGTTTAGCTTGGTTTCTTGAGAGCCAGCGAAGGTGAGGAGGGAGCAGCTGGGGTACAGGATTTCAGAATTTGAGATGAGTAAACCAATAGTTTCTTCAACAGAGTACGGCTGAGCACTGTGTTCAGAGTCTCCCAGCAAGCTGATCAAAGAATGATGAGAGGGGAATCTGTGACCAGCAGACAGGAGAGGAGAGTAAACAAGTTATTCTAGTAAGCGGTTTTCAAATTGTGGCTATTCCCTGGGCACTGGTTGGAAATGCAAATTTGGGGTCAAACCCAAGATTTAATGAATCAACAACTATATGGGTGGAACAGGCAATCTGTCTTCCTAACCCCTCCACCCGATTCTGATGTGTGCTACATATAAGAACCGTTTTCTAATATAATGTGAAGAAACCTACAAAGTAGAGAAAAATAATTATGATTGAGATAATAAAATAGTCCCCAAATAATAATGCATGTGGCTTAAAAGAAGAAGTTTTTCAAAGTATGGCACAGACCAGCAGCATCAGTATCACCAGAAAGAGTTAGAAATACAAAACTTAAAGGAATAAATACAAATGTGGGTATGTATTGAATCATATATTCTGGGAGTGGGGCTTGGCAATTTGTTTTGCAAAGCCTCCCGGTGATTCTGGTACAACTAATGTTTGAGAACTGCTGTCCAAGATGGAGGCCATACTCCGACTGCAGATGCCCTAAAGATGAGGTAGGATTGGACTCCGACCACAGTTGCTGTCTTTAATCTCCAGAAGCCTTCATTCTCCCCCAGCAATTATTTTTTAGTATAGCCCATTCTGGAGCAAGGTTGAGCAATCCATCTTCTTGGAGAAAGAATCTAATTAAAACACAATGCTAAGAATTTCAGTCTTTAGCCTGTATCTATTGTGAAGCCAGTGGATGTTATTTTTTAAGCAGAGAAATGTCATGATAATTTTTGGATTTCTCTCTCCTCTGCCCACCCCACTTTGTGTGTGTGTGTGTGTGTGTGTGTGTGTGTGTGTGTGTGTGTCCACTTTGTGTGTCTTAAGAAACTGCTGTTAGCAGTTCTAGAGAAGGTGAGATAGAATAAGAAAGGAAGACTGATAATAGAAATAACAGCAAGAAGACTGTCACGAAATGTAAGAGTGAGATGATATGGTGCTGATTTGAGACAGCTGCCACAGGGCTGAGAAGAGGAGGAAGAATTCAGAATTCAGAGAGCTATCTCAATAGGACTAGGCTAAAGTGGACAGGGCTCTGACATTTCTATCTTTGAAGGTGAGGTTTATGCATGAGTCTTCCATTGAGCCTGAGGAGACTAGAGGAGCAGGCTTGGAAAGCAAAAATAAGACATTTTTAGAGATGCGAAATCTTTGAAGGGTAAAGGGGTCTGGAGGTTATTTAGGTGGAGCTTTGTGGGAGGCATTAAAACCACCAGTCTTTCAGGAGAAACTTCAAGGCTGAAAGCTTGAGTTTCGTGGCCATCAGAATACAGGGTGTTAAAGCAGACATGCTGAGGAATGTATATAGAGCGTGACGTGGGGAGGGCCTGGACCAGACACCAAGGGGGCTGTGGCACTCAGGATGTGGGGAGGGAGAAAGCAATCAGTGCAGGTTAGCCAGAATGGGTAATAGAGAAGCCGGAGGGATGCGGGAGGAAATATTTTCAGGAAGTAGGAAATCACCACACTGAATTTGATTTTAAAATAGTAAAACAACATGGGAGCTGAACAAAGACCACTGATTCTCATAGCTGAAAGATTAAGGGGCCTCTACCAGAGACTTTGAGATTCATTAGCGTTGCAGCAAAACACAGGAATCTGAAGCTGGAGGAAGAGATGGCACAGAAGGAAGGTGTCATTTATCCTGAAAAAAGAAGCAATGAACGCTACGAGGAGGGCAGTGGGTGAACATGAGATAGGTTGGGAGAGCTTCTGTGATGAGGACAAGTTCACAGGTCTGCACATGGGGCTGTGTGCTGAATATGGCAGCCCTCGGAAGCCACGAGCGCAAGAAGCCAGGCACTGTGCTACTGGAGGAGGCTCAGGTGACCAGATGAAGAGGGAACGGACCCACGCCAGGCACTCACTGACCCAGCCATAGTCACTGAATATGTTCTAGAGACAGACCTCGTGTTAGTGCTAATGAGTCAAATGAAAATAAGATGTAGTTCTTGAACTTAAGGGGCTTGCAACTTAGTTGAGAAACTGGTACCTACTCTAAAACAAGGAGCAAAATAACTATAGAGACCTGAGCAAAGTCTCAGAATATAGTGAACAGAGTAATCTATGCCATCTTGGGGCTGTAACCTGCTCAATTTTCATTCAGGAAATATTAACCAAATGCATGTGATCTGGCAGGAGCTCATAATATAGCAAAAGACAAGCCTAGATCATCTCTCTGTCTTTATCCACCATGCAATCTAGTTGGTGAAAACAGAGAGTAAAGCAAGGTAAGTAAAATATATGGTATGCTAGTCAGCAGTAAGTAATACATGCTCAGGAGAAAACCAAGAAGAGGAAGAATTAGTGAGGAGATGTGAGATTTTGAATATGCCAACTTCTCATTGGAAATACTGGAGGCAAGGAATGATAACATGTCATCGGTAAAACACTGCAAGTCATAAAACTAGCCACCAAGGAGTAGATAGCCAACAAAAACATCCTTGGAAAAAGAAAATCTGGCAGCTACACACCTGTAATTCCAGAACTTGGGAGGCTGAGACAGAAGGATCAAAGGTTCAAGAACAGCCTCAGCAAGTAGTAAGAATTTCAGCAACTTAGCAAGACTCTGTTTCAAAAGAAAAAAGTAAAATTAGGCTGGGGGAGTATAACTTGGAGGTAGAATGTCCTTGGACTCAACCCCAAGTACCACACACACACATAAAATAAAATGAAAACCAAATAACAAAAAAGAAAGTAAAATAACAAAACTTCAGATTAAATGAATATATGTAATATATGTAACATATATTAGTATATTACTATGCTGTATTAGATTAATATATTGTAATAATATAAAATATTGATGGCACTGTTGTTTTATATATATATATATATATATATATATATATATATATATATATATATATATCGATATATATAGTTTCACTTATATAGTATAGGCTTCTATTCTTCATTGAAGTCTTCCTTACCCATAGATCTCACTTAGTCTCCTTAGATATTCTCATACAAGCTGTATTTTTCCTTTCCAATATTTGAGTCTTTAATCTATTTGGGTTTCATTTCTTAGGGTGTATCAAGACAGAAAAAACATTAGGGGTAGGGATGGCTGCGGGTGAAGAACAACCAGCTGGGGATGGATGTGGGTGAAGGATAACCAGGTGGGGTCCATGACCAGCACAGTTAAGACATGAATCTGCAGCTGGAGAGACATAACCA
This sequence comes from Muscardinus avellanarius, assembly GCF_963383645.1. Classification (NCBI taxonomy): domain Eukaryota; kingdom Metazoa; phylum Chordata; class Mammalia; order Rodentia; family Gliridae; genus Muscardinus; species Muscardinus avellanarius. Next base: position 59,954,799 of record NC_137803.1, read on the forward strand.
GGGTAGCACAGAGAGGACAACAGAGGTCACCAGAGAAAAATGAGAAGAGAATCATAGTTGGAATTCAGGGGACCCCCAACACTTAAAAGGAAGAACTGATAGAACAGAAATGAAGCACCCAGGAAAGACTGATGCTTCCAAACATAAGAGAAGGGCAAAGAAAGAGTGAGTAGAGAGGGGAGGAGAGCAGGGGAGGAGGAGGAAGAGGAAGAAGGAAGGGGAGGAAGAGGAAGGAGAGGAGGAAGAAGGAGAAGAAGGAAGGGGAGGAAGAGGAAGGAGAGGAGGAAGAAGGAGAAGAAGGAAGGGGAGGAGGGAAGGGGAGGATGGCAGGGGAGGAGGAGAGGAAAGGGTTAGCACCTGAGTTGAAAGGCCAGATCAGGTAGCAAAGGGGGAAGATGGGAAAAGATAAAAAGAAGCTGCAAAGGAGACAGAGCCCACCTTAGTAACACAGACGGATGCTGAGCAGGATCCCTGGGTGGACCCAGCTGCCACGGAGGGCAGCGAAGGCTCAGGATCTCAGCATTCTTACTCAAATAGTCAAGGGTAGTGGCTTGGGTGAGAGAGAGCACCCTATGTGCAGGTTCCCTTAGTAACTGATTTCCTTCTTGGTGTGTTGAAGAGGGTGAGCAGGCAGGTCTCTAAAACAATTTTCATCCTCACAACTCCATCCAAAGATTCCATATAAAGCTAGGTATGGCGGCATGCAAACTTGTAATCCTAGCATTTGAGAGGCTGAGACAGGAGGATTGCAGGTTCGAGGACAGCTACTTAGTGATGCCCTCTGCAACTTAGTGAGATCTTGCTTCAAAATAAAAGAATAAAAAAATAGGGCTGCGGATATAGCTCAGAGATAGAATGTCCCTGGGTTCATTCCTCAGTACCACAAAAAAATTCCATAGGAAGTTTATATTAAAGCATTCTCCTATCACTCTCCTATGAATACCACTCAGTAAGTCTTCAAATTAAGAATCATCTATAGAAAATGGCAATATTCTTCTCACAAAATGATTAATTACATATTTCCCTTGACCTTTTTCTTTTATGTATCCTAGAGATATCTAATATAATCTGCTAAATATAATTTAGTTCTAGTTGTTACTACTTTCATTAGTTTAATTAATTCTGTCAATCAGAATTTATACTCTCCTCTACATACATACTTAAAATATTATTCAAGATTATTTATCCTGTTGATGCTCCAAATCTTTACAATAAACTATTTTCAAAATCATATCTCAACTTCACAGCTCGCTAACCTTTTGAAACACTAGTCATTCTCAGGGAATATAAATTTAAAATCCAGTGATGGGACACTGGATTTTAGTTCACTAGCAGACCTTTTGGGACAAAAACGAGTACTCTTTAATTAGCTGGGAAATAAATTAGCACTCTATAATGAAAAAATGAATGTAAAAGCACATAAAACTCTTTCATAAAGTTGAATCCTTGAAAGTATATTCAAAACAGCCAGTGCAAAAAGAGTCCACATTGATGTGTTCCCAAAGGACCCTTTTGGGAGGAGAACCTCACCGACCTGCCTTAAATTCCACCGTGTTGTAAATGAAGACATGCAATTGCTGGTAACTAACAGCTAACCCCTGCACTGCATGCTAAGGAACCTTCACGATGGTCTATTCCCTTAACAACGGGTACAAACAGTTCCCGTTCCCTACAAGAAAGCCTCAAACGATCTGCAGCTTAGAACTTGTGGTAGGTGCAGTAGTGGTTCCCAAAGACCAGCTCCTTATGCCCAGAAACTCTAAATACCTAGAAACAGCTACCATAAATGGAGAACAAATGTTGCAGATGTGGTTAAGGTCCTTGACAGGAGAAAAATGCCTCAGTGTATCCAGGTGGGCCCAATGTAATCCAGGGGTCCTTAAGGGCACAAGCTTTCCCAGCTAGGTTCAGGGGTCTGTGTGACTTGGACATGGGGGTCAGAGAGACATAATGTTGCTGGCTTGGGAGACACAGGAAGGGACTATGAGCCCAGGAATGCAGGTGGCTTCTAGAAGCCACTGAAACCAAGCCTTCAGCAATACGGGCATCTACAATCAGGCAATAGAAAGACCATGAGATGAAGTGGACAGATGTGACAAATACTTCTGAAACAGAAGCAAAAGCCCTCTATGAAAGACAGCGCAGAGGAAGGGAGAGAGAAGGTGGAGACTGTCCCCAGGGCTCGCCCACACAAGGGGCAAACCAGCTCTCCCTCAGCTTGGGCTCCTTCACCCCGCCCAGAGCCTTGGAGACTGGCTTGCCTAGGAAGCCAGTGAGTGACTTTAAGTCCAGCACACAAAGCTTACCAGAAATATGAGTAGTTTTAAATCTTATACCATGTGTGTTTTAAATTTGTTCAACTTACTAAAAACTAAATCCATGACATGGCCATTTCCTATGCCCTTCATGTTCATAACAACAGCCACAACCATGGGCAATAATCTCCAATTTTCATTTAAATGGCTGTTCCCAAAAGTTTTGTACCCATAGATAACCTCCCAGAGAGGCTGTTCTGGGGAGCTTGTGAGAAAGAAACAATGTGGTTTCCAGTTATGTAAAGAAGAAAAGGGCAAGTGAATTGCGAAGGGGTTAGACTTCCTGTCTATTCTTCAAGGGGAAAAATAGGGTCAAAACACTAAAGAAGATGCTTTTTATGTAATATTACTTCTCAGAGTAAATAGTCTTCAAAACACTAGTATTCTCTTAAGTAAAATATGTGTTTCTGAGCATTGCCAAGAGGAAACACATAAGTTTCCTACTTAAATCTGTTGAAGAAAAATACCATTTATTGAGTATATACAAAAAGCTCAATACGTTATCAATATATCCTCAAATATATATTTGTTATGACATAAGTAATTTTATCAATTGCTCCCTTTCACAAGGAAGAGCCTGAGGTTTAAGAAAGCAAATATTGGAAGTAACACCACCGATTTAAAAAATAAGATCTGTTGGATTCTAAAAACAACTCTAAATTCCCTTTTAAATATCAAAAGAAATCATTCCTCAGAAAAAAAAAACTATAAATTTTACTTCTAAAGTTAACATTTACCATAGGCTAAACATAAAGTCCTGGTACAATATTCAAGGTCTGGTCTATCTATGTGTGACCTCCTCCTTAATTTCTATTCAATCTTAGATAAAATTTATAAAAGCTAAAGGACTACAGGTAGCACATTGTTAATAAATGAAAGATAATATCATTATCTATTCAAATTAATAGATTTAAAACAACTAAACCAATCTCATAAAAAGTTTTACCTAGTAGTTATTCACAGATATTTATGATTCTCACTATTAAAGGCAGTGAATCAAATATAAAGGGGGAAAATCTAGACTGAATCCTGTGGGAGAGGGCTAGAATTAGAAGTATCAGTGTGAATTCATGCATTTCAAGATATGGAGATAGATATTAAAATTGGGATTTAAGTGTATATGTGTACATTTAAATGTATGTTTATGTGGTATATAAGCATAATAGAAATGAACATACTCCTCTCCAGCCCTGAAAAGGAACCAGAGACCTCTGGAGAAGCAACAGGTTCAACGACTACAGCAAAGAAAGGACAAGATAAGTCTAAAGTATCTCCTACCAGAAAATGCAGACACATGCAAAGAACAGTAGAGACACATAAAATATAAAATGGTCAAAATCAGTCTCAAGGACCCCCACTGGTCAACCTGTGGATAATTTGAGCATTGAAACAATAATGGAAATGTTTTTTTTAAAAAGCCTCTGAATAGGCAGGGCGTGGTGGCGCACGCTTGTAATCCCTGCGTTTGGGAGGCAGAGACAGGAGGATCACACAGGTTCGAAGCCAGCCGCGCTGGCTTAAGAGACCCTGTTTCCAAATAAAAATATAAAAATAGGTCTGGGAGTGTAGCCCGGAGGTAGAAGGATTTCCAGGAACCCTAGTACCACCAAAAACAACAACAACAACAAAAAAGCCTCTGAATAAAACAAGTAGCCATAATCCCAATAAAAATAAGGTGAAATAAATACGTAAATAGCAATTTTGAATTATCTCCTTATAAAAACACTCATTTTAAATCTGAAGAGGAAAAACACTGTAACTTCACAATTACCACCTTAAGCAAGATACCACCTTAAATAAGACATCAAACTTACCATAAAAACAGGACAAATCAAAATGCTGCACCATCTAAAAGGATGTAGAGGGAAATAAATACAAGCATCACTTCTGTGGCGCTTCTTCCAAGACACTGCGCCTGAGTCTAACGGTGAGAAAACACCAGGCAAGTCCAAAAGTGAGGGCCATTTTGCATATCTGATGGACTATGATCTTCAAAAGTGCCAAGGTCATGAGTGTTCAGGGCAGGCTGACAAAGAATTCCGGACCGAGGAGACCACCGAATCATGCCAGCTCTGGCAAAACGCGACTCTGGGCGTTACTAGGATGACCAGGGATACGCAAAGGAGGCCTGTAGCGTGGGTGAATGGCAGGGATCGACGCACAGATAAAGATCTCAGCTCAGAATGGCTGGTTGTAGCTTAGGTGGGTAGAACAAGTTCTTATTTGTAGGAAATACATAATAAAGAACTGGAGGCCATGAGGTATCGCGTCATGACTTACTTTGAAATTCAGAGAAAAATATTCTTTATACTACACTTGCAATTTTTTTATAAGTTTGGTAAAGCTTCAGATTTTTTTCAAATATATGCTAACAAAGAAGAGTATAGGGGTTACTAATCAGAACTACGCTGAGATTCCATGTAACCCTAATCACAATGGCAGTAATCAAGAAGTCAAACAACAATAAAAGCTGGCAAGGATGTGGGGAAATGGAAAAACGTCGGCATTGTTGGTGAGATTGCAAATTAGGACAGCCACTATAGATATCAGCGTCTCAATTCCTCAGAAAATTGGGAGTGGATCTATCCTATGAACCAGCTATACCACCCCTGGGTATCTTTCCAAAGAGACTGAAATCAGAGAACTACAGTAATACATTGTATCCGTGTTTATAGTGGCACAATTCATAAGAGCCAGCTACTGACTGGCTCTAGGGAAGAAACAGATGTGCTTCTCTTTGTCAGTGGCTACACTCAGTCACACCAGGTGGCTCAGAGATGCAGGATGCCAGGGGACAGTTATGGCAACCTCATTGGTTGAGTATGAGCCAAGTATAAGTCAATATCAAGAGCAAACAAAGGACTTGAAAATACTTACTGAAAACTTTATTACAAAACCGTATTTTCATTAATGGGTATATGGACACATTGGTTATTACAGTGTCCTTGAAAAGATTCATGATTTAAAATCGCCCTGCTTATCTTCCAATGGTAGCTTCATAACACAGTGAAAATGTAATTCTTTAGAGTTAAAGTTGCCAAATGCCTAAATATTTCAGGTTCATTTAATAACAGTAGCTGTCATCTATGCTAACAGGAGTTGAGTGAAGAGAGATGGGTTTGTTTGCCCTTTTCTGATGTTAATTACCACACCTCAGTGGGAATAACAAAGCTCTTATAAGCTCAGAAAATGTGGAAATAGTTACACTGGCATATAATTATTTTGCAAGGGAGTACTTCTTTCTTTATACCCAGGAAGTAAGCAAGCTACCCTAACAAAAGGCTCCAGGAGAGTACTCAAGAGTCTATCTTTGAAGCCTTTAAAATCTCACAATAAGCCATACATCCTAGCACCAAGCCTGATTCCCCAAAATAAGTTAGGCACTTTGGAAGCTGTGCTAATTCTTCTTTGGGCCATTTTTAACTAATTAATATTTCAGAGCTTTAGTAAACTATTTCTTTAGCATACAAAACAACAAATCATATTGGCCTTATTGGACCTAACTATACACGTGCCTTGTTAAAGATACCCAGATTAAGTAGAAGATGTGGCATATGAGGTAATTGAAATTTTGAAAAACAATGCTTTGGGATATGTTGTGAACAAAATAAGATAACAAGAAAAAACAATATAATGGGCTTTTGAAGGATTCAGTTGGAAGACAGAGTCTCCAGGCAGAGAAAGTGACTCTTCGGACAGTAAGGTGTAGACTGCATGCTGGAAGGCTGGAGCACAGCACTGGAGGCTCTGCAGCAGTGACGAGCAAGAGGTCACTGATGGTGACCTAGACGGTGGGGACCTTGAGGCACACACAGAGAAAGGACAGGAGGCAGCGACCTAACAGAACTTCAGATGCATGTCAGTTGGAGAAGAGACCGAATGATGACTGAAAAATGACCAGGAACCACTTGAACCGGGGAGCTGTTATTTGGGAGGTATTGAGCAGGATGAATCCAGAAAGTGGCTGCTGTTTGGCTGGGACCAGAGGTAAATGCGAGGGAAGATTAAGAAGTCTCCAGGATGACTTTTGACTACAGGTCCACAACGGTGCTAAAAAGCCAGGAATGTGGTGCATGCCTGTCAAATCAGTATTTGGGAGGCTGAAGCAGAAGGATCCTACAGGTTTGAGGCCAACCTCAGCGATTTAGTGAGGCCCTCAACAACTCAGTGAGACCGTTTCCAAATAAAAATTAAAATAGGGCTAGAGTGTAGCTCAGAGGTAGAATGCCCCTGGCTTCTATCCCCAGTACCAAATAAATATTAAAAAAATAGAGACTATCTGCTTCCATTGATTTATGAGGGCTCTGGTTCCATTCAAAACATCCAGTTCTAGTGTCCATCCATGGTGCCCTGGTTAGCTAGGCAAGGGTACTTTCAGTGGGATGAGCGTAGACACAGAATGGAAGAGACATGATGAGTGACCACAGGTGAGGAAATAACACCGTTGTCAAGAAACGTGGAAGCTCCTGGAGACTGGCCATGGGCGCTGAGTGAGAGGAAAGCACGTGCTAAGTGCACAGAGATATTCTGGAGCAAATCTTGGAACAGGAAAAACATTAGTAGAAAAGCTGGTGATATCTGAATAAAATCTATAGTTCAGTGAGTAGTGACGTTAATTTCTTAGCTCTAACAGGTATTCCACGATCATATTAGATGTTAACATTACGAGAACCTGGCTGAGCGTGACATTAGACCATCTCTGTAATATCTCGGCAATTTTTCTGTAAATCTAGAATTATTCCAAAATACAAAGTTTATTAAACAGGAGAAATCTATGAATAGATATTACAACAATATAGTCTATTCCATGAACTAAAGTTCTTAGAGTTTAGGAGTTTCTGAACTTACATTTAATAATACTTGTCTGATTATAATAAGATTACAACCTAACTGGAAAAGTACTTGGAAAGTGTACGTTTTATTTCACAACGGAAGGACAGAAGTTGTTAACCTCTGTTTCTTCGTTAGCTCTGTGATATTCCTCGGCCATTATTTTAACTACTCTCCTGTGGGGATTCCCCTTAACACTTTACTGTGAGTTTTCTTTCATGTAGCTTAATTTTCTCCAAAAGGGTGTAACTGACAACTGTCTGCACAGCTGGGAAACCGCGTTTTACCTACATTCTAAATCTGTTGAACATTTAGGTTACTTCCAACTTCTCACCATTTGTAAACAGTGCCACAGTGACCAACACAGAGATAGCTCACTTAATGAAATGCCTATTTTTTAAAGAGAAATTTCAAAGAATTTCTAAATTGAAGGAAATGTTTGATTACAACTTTTGACAAAGGTCAACAGTACATCCTCCAAAAGTATCGGACCAAATTCTACGGCGGCTAAAGCAAGAGACAGTTTCCCCCTTCCCACCAGCAAGGGGAACTAATAGTTCTTTCTTTTTTTAAAAGAAAATTTATATTAATTTGATAGGTTAAATATTATCCCACTATTTATTTATTTATTTATTTATTTATTTATTTATTTATTTATTTTGGTGGTACTGGGGTTCCTGGAAGCCCTTCTACCTCTGGAATACACTCCCAGACCTATTTTTACATTTTTATTTGGAAACAGGGTCTCCTAAGCCAGAGCGCGTGGCTGGCTTCGAACCTGCGCGATCCTCCTGTCTCTGCCTCCCAAGCACAGGGATTACAAGCGTGCGCTACCATGCCCGGCCTATTATCCTACTTTTTAAATTTGTATTTCTTTGTACTTCAGTTAATCCAAATATTAGATATATGGATATTCACTTTGTGTTCTTCTGAGAATTACCTGTTTATGCTCTTTGCCTGATTTTGACTGAGATCTTGGCCAATCCAATAATTTTTTCTAATTCCTTACCTATTATGGACCGTTCATCACGTACAACTATGGAGAATATTTACTAGTTCTCTACTTTCTTTTTAATTGTATTTTTATGATTTCATTTAATGTATTGAATTTAATTTGGATACATGTATATTTAATTTTCTTTCAAAGTTTCTGACATATGTTTATAAACACTCACTTACCTAAATACTCAATTAAACAAATACTAGTATTAGTATAAAAGGGCACTTATAAATTTAGAGTGGAACTAGAAAAACAAATAACCCAAACAAGAAATGGGCAACTGAATTGAATAGACATTTTATAAAAAAGGAGATACAAATGGCCAAGAGATACATGAAAAAATGTTCAATATCAGTAGCAACTGGGGAAATGCAAATTAAAACAATTCTGAGATTCCATCTCACTCCAGTAAGAATGGCAAGCATAAAGAAGTCAAATAACAATAAATGTTGGTAAGGCTGTGGGAAAATAGAAAATCTTCTATATTGTTGGTGGGATAGCAAACTAGTCCAGCCACTATGGAGATCATTGTAGAGAGTCCATAGAAAATTGGGAATGAGCTGGGCGTGGTGGCGCACGCTTGTAATCCCAGTATTTGGGAGGCTGAGACAGGAGGATCGCAGTTTGCGGACAGCCTCAGCTACTTAGTGAGGCCTCTGCAACTCAGTGAGACCTGGTTTCAAAATAAAGAATAAAAAATAGGGCAGGGAGTGTGGCTCGGAGGTCCAATGCCCCTGGATTCCATCCCTAGACCTGCAAAAAAAAAAAAAAAAAAGAAAATTGGGAATGGCACTGGGTGTGGTGGCACACGCTTATAATCCCTGCGCTTGGGAGGCGGAGACAGGAGGAATGAACAGGTTCGAAGCCAGCCGCACTGGCTTAGGAGACCCTGTTTCCAAATAACAATATGAAAAATAGGTCTGGGAGTGTAGCCCGGAGGTAGAAGGGCTTCCAGGAACCCCAGTACCAAAGAAAAGAAAAGAAAACAAAACAAAACAAAACAAAACTGGGAATGGATCCAACATATGATCCGAGTATACCACTGCTGGGTATCTTTCCAAAGGAGTTGAAACTACAGTAATATATGCATACCTATGTTCAAAGCAGCGTAAGTCCCAAAAGCCAAACTACAGAACCAACCTAGGTGTCCATCAACAGATGAATGGATTACAGAATTACAGAAAACATACCCAATGAATTCTAATCATCAATAACAAATAAAATTGCATCATTCTTAAGAAAATAGAAGGACCTGGAGAACATCATGCTAAGTGAGGTTAGCTGATCGCAGAGAGTGTAGAGTCATAAGTTTTCTTTTAATATGTGCAGGATTTGGAGCAATTGGGATACAAGAGAGTCTCCCGATGGTGGGGAGAGACCTCAGAAAAGCCAGGGAGGAGATAAGAGAGTAGGGGTGGTGGAAGACTTAGATTCATTAATACAAATACTACCTTACACTATGTGTACACATGTGAATCCATACCATCGTCGATCTGAGTATTTCGTATTGGGAGGGAGGGAAGTGGGAGGGGGCGACATCGGATGCACACGTGTCATTGTCAACATGATTTACATTATGATGTGAGACGATAATGCACCAATAAAAGCACAAAAATTAAAAATAAACTTAGAGTAGAAAAAGCCAAATTGAGTCATGTGAAGAAATTAGGTGTTTCCAATTTTAGGACTTTAAATGAAAAGGTATAAATGTCTGGGATTATACAGTGACTGACAGCACCATTTCTCTTCAATCGCACATAAGTATTGACAAATATTTACTGAAACAATCTCTCGTTTAGGACTAAGACAATTGTTAAGTTTTGAGAATTACTAGGAATAATTTTAGCTCAAAGAGTTTCCAAAATAATAAGTAGGAAAAATATAATCATAGGCCATGACGATGTCAAGGAAAATCTAGTTCAGCCAGTCCCCAGAGACACAGAGGGCTGCATTAGACACTATTAATTATTAGCAGTTACTTTTCACATCCCTTTCCTAAACAAGATTCTAGTTTTCTCTACCTTTCTCTTAACAGCATCAAATAAGGAAAAACGTCAATGTAGAAAGAACAAGGGTAAAGTAAAAAGAGTACATCCTTTAGAACTTGCCTGTATAGGATCAAATCTTGGGACTAGTTAACTTTACACTAAATAAGTCAAAGGGCCACTTGAAGTTCCCATACATGTAACACAGACTTCCTTTTTAGTGGAACAGGTTGGGCATTCAATTAATAATTTTTTAATAATGTCCAAAGAAACGCATGCTGGGCCGGGTGTGGTGGCACACACTTGTAATCCCCATGCTTGGGAGGCGGAGACAGGAGGATCGTGCACCTTTGAAGCCAGCCGTGTTGGAGTAAGAGACCCTATTTCCAAATAAAAAAGTATAAAAATAGGTCTGGGAGTGTAGCCCGGAGGTAGAAGGGTTTCCAGGAACCCCATACCACAAACACACACACACACACACACACACACACACACACACACACACACACATATGCTGGTATAAAATTGCTACTTAGAATGAAGCATTAATGGGATGTAATGGTGCATGCTTGCGGTCCCAGTACTTGGGAGACTGAGACAGGAAGATTATAGATGTGAGGCCAGTCTCAGCAATGTAGGGAGATTCTTAGCAACATAGTGAGTCCTTGTTTCAAAAACAAGAAATAAAAAGAGCTATGGGTGTAGCTTGGAGGTAGAATTCCCCTGGGTTCAATCCCTTGTACCAAAAAAAAAAAAAAAAAAAAAAAGAAAGAAGTATTTATTTTTCAATGCAATTTTCAATTTTCTGTTCATATATAAACATTTATGTGTACACATACAGTTTCTTTTTTTTTCTTTTGGTATCTTTTTAAAGACATAGGGCAAGTGATCAGATCTGTTTTGCTCTGTAAGAAGTCTGAAGGAAAGTTTAAACCATTTCTATAAACTATAAAATAAATCTATATTAAGATAATAAACAGGAAATTTGGGGGAACCATTTCCTTTATCCATTAAGAGTGGCAAAGGTATGTTACCTTGAAGAGCCCTGAGATAATCTAATCTGCATTACAACTACCCTTGTGCACCTATCTATATAAACAAACCAAATCTTGTTCTGTTTGTAAACATTTAGTTATATTTTACAGCTGGGCAAAACAGAAAGAATAACAGCACCAAATTTGAAGAAGAATAAGAACATGATACTTTTGAGAGTGCACTGTCGACTAGAAAACCAGCCCATAACTGGAGAACAGAGGAAAAGGGAGCTTCCTATCAAAATGGAAAAGCCACTGGAAAGAAGCAGACCGGAAATAACGAAACTGTAAGAACAAAGTTACCGAAAAGTCTTCAATTGTTAACCTCGCTGTTTTTCTTTTATTTTTTACAGTGACGGATTCAACCAAGAAATAAAAGAACCTAAAACAATTTACATTAGAGTGAAAATATAGGTGCGATATAGAAATGACACCATCACAAACCAGAACTTCTCTCTGAGAAGAAAAAAACTTAAAGAGCTTTTACTGCTAGGTCAGGTACAGTCCAATTTATTCCTAAAATTCCAGTGTTGCATAACTGAAGGCTATTTCAATGGAGCTGAACATCAAGTTACATAATTATCAAACCACTGGATCATATTTTGCTTTTTCAGCAATGAACATGTCAAGCCTGGGTTGGGAGCTAGAGCAGAAAGAAACAAGACACTAAAAGCAGCACACACTGTGTGGCTAGACAAAACAGTAGTTGAAAACAACCTTTGCTTTAAGAATCATTGAGATTTTAATATTCTGTCCCAGGAAGAAGCAATCTATAAAATGGTCTTTGAACATCTTCATTCTCGCTCGTCAGTTTTTTTCAAGGTATTTTTAAAGGTCTTCTCTATTGAAAAACAAATGAAAGGAAAGGGTAACCCAGCAAATATTTAAGGAACGTTAAAAGTTGACTAGAAAATAATTATCATATTTATATTCCTCCTTCTCATTGAGAAGAACACACATGCGGTTGAACATTCAACTACACTGTACAGGAAATTCAGTAACAACTGTCTTCTGGTATGACATTATCACAGGATACGTAGACTGCATATACTCTGGCGAAATAGACCTGCATTTATGAAGTTAAATTTAAAGCATCAGATAATGAGTCAGATATTAAAAGGCTATTTTCTAAAATCTATTGATGTATTAGTAGGTATAATGAGAGATGTTCATCTTAGAATATACAGTCTTCTCTAAAATGTGGTCTAATAAAAAGTATACATATAATCAGTGGAAGAGTTCATCAATTTAGGAAAAGATTGAGCAAAGAATTAGAAATAAACTAAGCAACATCTCTTGTTATCTTGTTCACAGAGAAAGATTACAAGCTAGAAGTTGTTTCCCTGGAAGATTCTTTTTTAAAAGACAAATAACACCGGGCGTGGTGGTGCACGCTTGTCATCCCCACGCTTGGGAGGCAGAGACAGGAGGTTCGCGCAGGTTCGAAGCCAGCATCGCGTGCTGGTTTAAAAGACCCTGTTTCCAAATAAAAATGTAAAAATAGGTCTGGGAGTGTAGCCCGGAGGTAGAAGGGCTTCCGGGAACCCCAGTACCACCAAAAAAAAAAAAGACAAATAAATGAGATGATAAGAGTTTCTTTCAGACTTCATATATATATTTGGAAATTTTAGATGACATTCAGTACACAGAAGAGGACATAAGACTGTGAATATAGGAGATAATGTTATTATATATTCAAATATATATTCAAAGCTAAAACAATACGATAAGTTATCCAAGGTTGTACAGAAAGGAAATAATTAACATGGCTCAAGAATGCTGCACTGTCCCTGGGCTGCTTGTCTTCCTAGAATACAGAAAAATGTGGTTTACACCTTGTATCTGAATAATTGCCTCAAACACTGAAATCTAATGCTTCTGTTTGCAGAAAGTAAAGCTATATGAAGATCCCTCTAACCAAGGGGACAATTCACAGCACCCAGCACTATCCAGGTGGGTGCCCACGCAGAGCACGCCAAGGTCTGTTTGAATCTGGAAAGGAGTCCTTTACAGCTGTCTCAGCTGTTCACTGGCTAAAATACCTTTGGACAGCAGCTGAAATGGAGGTGGCTGCAGGCGCCCTTGCAACCCGGACCCCTGGTCTTGACAGCCACATGCGAGGAGACTGACAGAGGGGATCTTCCCCGTGCAAACCAAGCTCTTCATCGTACTTTTGTTTCAGCCTATCGGGTACTATTACAGCTTCTTACCCCTTAGTTAAGAGGATGATGTCTAGCCGGGTGTGGTGGTGCACGCTTGTATTTTCTCAGCACTTGGGAGGCTGAGACTGGAGGACTGCGGTTCACAGACAGCCTCAACTACTTAGCAAGGACCTTTGCAACTCAGTGAGACCCTGTTTCAAAAATAAAAGGACTAAAAAACCTGGAGCTGAGGGTAGAGCTCCGAGGTGGAATGCCCCTGGGTTCCATGTTAGTACTGCAAAAAAATAATAATATAAGATGACTCATCTAATTGTAGCAAATTGAAGAGTAAACAAATGACTTCAAGAACTCCTTCAAGGAAGTCACAGATTGAATAGGATGGACCAGACCAGTTCACTCATCCAGCAGACACCAGAGCTTCCCCAGAGGCAAGCGGCCCACCAGGAGCACTGACCCTGACTCCTGCCGTGAAGAGGACCATCCCGTCTGGCCAACACCAACAGAGGAGCTTCTATTTATTATTTTTTAAGATACAGAAGCAAAGAACATTTTGAAAATGGGTATTTGTGTTAGCCATATTTTCAACACTGTGTCCAAAACACCAGACAAGATAACTTAGAGTAAGAAAGATTGATCCTAGCTCATGGTTTCGAGACTCAACCCACGGTTCACTGCCTCCAAGGCGGAGGCATCAGGGCAGAAGGCCAAGGTGGAAGAAATGCTCAACTCATGACAGCTGGAAGGAAGAGAGAGGGGACGTGGGGCAGGAGAAGGAGCCAGGGAAGCAGTTCCCAAGATGCACCCAGTGACATGCTTCCTCCTGCTCCAGCGGCCTATCCCTTTCACTGCTCTCAGGAAGTCCATTCAAATTGTCCCTCATCAAATCAATCCACGGAGAAGGTAAGCGCCTCATAATCCAGTTTTCACCACTGAATACCTCTGTACCATCAGCACATAAGCTTGGGTGGGGGATAGTCCACACCCAAGCCAAAGCAGCTGTCCTGATTAGAGTCTTACCTACATGACTCTCTACACATACCCATCTATTAAAACTCATAACCGTATACTTAAAACTATGAGAACAAGCTGGGTGTGGTGAAACATGCTTGGGACCCCATACTTGGGAGGCTGACACAGAAGGATTGCAGGTTCACGGCCAGCCTCAGCTACTTAGTGAGGCTCTCTGCAACTCAGTGAGGCCGTGTTTCAAAATAAAAATAATGAAAAATTAGAATTGGGGTGTAGCCTGAAGGTAGAATGCCCCTGGGTTCAATCTCCAATACTATATACATACATATATATACATTTTTTTTCTCACTTCATATGTCTTTTCCAAATGGAGCTGGGTGTGGCAGTACATTCCTGTACTCCCAGTACGTGTGAGGCTTAGACAGGAGAATCTCAGGTTTGAAGACAAATTCAGCAACTTAATGAGGTTTCCACAATTTAATGAGATCTTGTTTCAAAATAAAGAATAAAATAGGGCTGGAGATGTAGCTTAGAGTTAGAATGCCCCTGAGTTCCATCTCCAGTAACACACACACACACACACACACACACACACACACACACACACACTCTTCAAAATAAAGAGTTTTGATGAGCTTTGAATTCATTTTTGAAAATACAGCTATGCAATACTTTTGATTTGCTTCCAAGAATAATTAATTGTCATTAGAGAAGATGAAAATTCAGCAGCTGATTTACAAAAAATAAAGAGCTCTCCATAATTAGTGGCTGGTGCTGAAAAAATGAGATTCATGATTTAGTAAGTTCAGCCAACATTCATTTTTTTAATTTATTCCCAAATATATTTGAGATCAATCTCTTTAAGCTAGAGGCTGAGAGATCATCCCTGTGTATGCAGAAATGACCTGGTCATAGCACTAAAAAGTCTCTCATCTAGGTAAACCTATCCATCAAACAGAGATGGTTGATCACCGTAGATAAACCAAGACTAAACAAAAGATTGTAGATAATGCTATAACTAAGTTATAAACCAAGTTTTTAGAAAAGGATAACACATATTAGTATTTTAATGAGAGTACATTCTTTTCTTTTCTTTTTTTTTTTTTTTTGCGGGTCTGGGGATGGAACCCAGAGGCATTTGACCTCGGAGCTACACCTCCTGCCCAATTTTTAATTCTTTATTTTGAAACAAAGTCTCACTGAGTTGCGGAGGGCCACACTAAGTGACTGAGGCTGTCCGCGAACCTCGATCCTCCGGTCTCAGCCTCCCAAATGCTGGGGTTACAAGTGTGCACCATCACACGCAGCTGAATACATTCATTTTTAACTGTTAAAATAAATACCATTCACTTTATTTTTATATTGTGTTTTGTTAATTTCTCTTTTAGTCTATGGGTTCAAGGTACAAAATACAATTTGCACAATATTAAATCGTATAATTTTTCAATAAAAACAATCTGTGTGTATGCTTATATGTGATTAAAGGCTTTTCTTGTTGAAGGAATGTTATCTTTTGATCTTAAGTGTCCCCCAAAGGCCATGAAGGCGTGGTCACCAACCTGTGGTGCTATTGGCAGGTTGTGGAAACCATAGGAGGTGGAGCTTAGTGAGAGGGGGTGATGTGCCCTTGAAGAGGATAATTGGGCCCTTAAAGAGAGGATAATTGGGCCCTTTCTGTCTGTTTTTGGGGTGTGTGTGTGTGTGTGTGTTTTGGTACTGGGGATGGAACCCAGAAGCATTGTACCTCTAAGCTACATCTCCAGTTCTATTTTATTTTATTTTTTTATTTTGAAACAGGGTCCTACTAAGTTGCCAAGATTGGCCTCAAACTTGTCAATCCTCTTGTCTCAGCCTCCCAAGTACTGTGAGTACAGGCCTGTACCACCAAACCCAGCTTTTCTTCTGTTCACTGCCTGGCTTCCATGGGCACCTTTGCTCTGCCAAACACTCCCCACTATGATTTTTTGCCTTGCCACAGGCCCAAAACAGAGGAACGAACCAATCATAGACTAAGCATTCGGAAAACGTGAGACAGAGTAAATATTTCTTCCTTTTAAGTTGTTTATATTATGTATTTTGTCACAGCAAATGAAATCTGAGTCACAAAATGGTGTAAGCAAGCTGGGCATGGTGGTGCACGCTTGTAATCCCCGCGCTTGGGAGGCGGAGACAGGAGGATCACACAGGTTTGAAGCCAGCCTCAGCTGGCTTGAGACCCTGTTTCCAAATAAAATATAAAATAAATATAAAATAGGTCTGGGAGTATAGCCTGGAGGTAGAAGGTCTCTGGGTTCCATCCCCAGTACCACCAGCAAATGTGTGTGTGTGTGTGTGTGTGTGTGTGTGTGTGTGTGTGTGTGTGTGTAAGCAAGCAAACTGGTTTAAAGATAACTGCATCAGGCTGCCAATTGCTTATCTAGTTATATACAATTGGTTGTCATAGATTCCTTGACGTGTTTTAGCTAAGTATCTCCCTGTATATATAATTCATTAGTTTACTGCTTTGTATTTAATACTTTTGCTGATGTCTTCTAATTTCACATAACAGTGGGACTCAGAGTGGTGCATTCACAGAGACACAGCCCACTCGTTGCGTTTCCCCTGCATCCGACCGGCCTCCTCCCTAGGAGTAACAACACCTGTAGTGGTGTTGGTACTGATGCTTTTATTGAGGAACCTAATGTTAATTGCTCCGTTTCCTTCCTCAAGCCTCTTTCCCCACCCATATTCCTCCTCTAATTCCTTCCCACTGTTCTAATGATCTCTCTTCTCCTTCTTTTAAAGTCTCTCTTTTTTCCTATTTTCTCTCCAGCTTCCACCTATGAGAGCAAACATATGACCCTTGACTCTCCAACACCGTCTGGTCTCACTTAGCCTAATACTTCTTAGTTTCGCTCATAATCCTGCAAATGACACGGTATTGTTCTCCTTTACGGCTGAGTAAAACTCCAATGTGTGCATGTGCCATCGTTTTAATATCTACTGACAGACATCAGGGTGTTTTCTAAATTAGTTATTATGAGTTGTGCTGTTTTAAACATGAGCATGCAGGCATCTCTCTAGTATTCTAACTTTAATTCTTTGGGAAAGATATCAAGGAATAGTAGAGTTGAGTCATATGCTGGTTCTCTTCTGAGTCTTTTGAGAAAGCTCCATAGCTATCTTCATAGTAATTACGCTAATTTACAATCCCACTAACAGTGTATGAGAGTTCCTATTTTCCCACACCCTCACCAGAATTCACTGTTGTCTGTATTCCTGATGACTGTCATTCTAACTGGAGTTAGAATCTCACTGTCGCTTTCTATTTCCCTGACTGCTAATGATGTTTGTTGAACAATTTTTCATATGCTGCTTACCATTATATTTTTTCTCTTGAGACTATAGTACTTTACTTTGTACTTTGAGACCAGGTGATTCAATACATAGATGAAGATATGCATGAAGATACAGATATAAATATATACACACATTATACCCTGCTCTTGGGAGGCTGAGACAGGAGGATCACACAGGTTCGAAGCCAGCCTCAGCTACTTAGTAAGACCCTGTTTCCAAATAAAATATAAAATGGACCTGGGAGTATAGCCCGGAGGTAGAAAGCCTCTGGGTTCCACCCCCAGTACCACCAAAAAAAAAAAAAAAGACAATAAACACATGTCTACCTGCAATACCTGCAATGCCCATCTGGCTAAATAATTTCTCTGCTTGGCAATCACTGTTATTAGTTTATAATATACCCTTGAAAGATTTTCATCATAAAATACAAAAAAACATGAACATGTATTTTTATTTCCTTGCTCTTATATACAAAAGGTATCACATCTCTGAGGACTTCCGGGAAGATGGCGACCGAGAAAAGCGGGGCTTAAGAGCCCCGCTAACAACAAATCTCCATTACTACAAAATCAGCGCCTTTCAAGCCAGAAAACAACATCACCAGGAAAACAAAAAAAATCACCAGGCTCCAGAGAGAAAGCAGACTGAGAACAGAGCCACAGAGGACATCCCCACGCCCAAGGAAGCGGCTTCACGCCCGAGGACGCGGCAGCAGCCATACTGCAGGCGGCACCGGCGAGTTCACAGGACGGCCACAACAAGCCGAGGGGAGCCGCTGCGGAACAGCCAGGCGGGATTTCTCAGCGCAGGAAGCATCTAAAGCTCGCAGTGGCTGAGCTCAGCACACGCTGCAGGGATTCAGAGTGGAAATCAAAACCAAGAAAAAACAACGCCAGCCCCACAGCCGAGGGCGTAGCAGCGGCGCCATATTGCCACCGGCGGCAGCAGCAGAGAATTCACCGAATCCAGTACAGCTACATCTGCGTACTCAAGAACAGTGAGTCAAATTGCGGACTCCAGAGGAGAAATCCCAGTACTGTACTCACTGGGACTTGACCCAGCGAGAGAGGGGCGGTGGCAGTGATATCACACCATAGGAGAACGTGCAACCAGGCACCCCCCACAGTCTAAAGCAGCCTCTATCGAATCTCTGGGTCGGAGACTCTGATACAACCCAGTAAAGGAGTAGTGGGGTCTGAGATACTACAGACTCGAGATCCAGAGCACCTTAAGTGAAGTCATAGTGACCCAAGGGAAGAACCCAGAGAAGGCACAAACTTCCGAAATCATGGGAAAGAGGAATAATACTGGAGCAATCAATGCTCACAACCCCACAACATCAGAACCCGATAAAACTGAAAATCAGAGATTTCTAGAAGATCAAATCAGGAAAATAACTGTAGAAATAATAGAGGTGCTTCGAAAAGAACTCAGAGAGAGCCAAAAAGAGATAAAGGATGCAATTAATGAAGTAAAGGCCTCAATTCAAAGCACAAACAACCGATTAGAACACATGGAGAACAGAATCTCGCTCTTAGAAGATAATCATTCCAAAAATGAACGCATAGTTTCTAATCTAGGAAAAAATATCCGACAGCAGGAATCTGATATTGAAGAAATATGGGCCCATTTTAAGAGAGCTAACCTAAGAATAATTGGAATAGAGGAGGGAAAAGAAAGTGAAACCAAAGGGATCAACAATCTCTTCAAGGAAGTAATAGCAGAAAATTTTCCAGACATAGAGCAAGAGGTCGATACGCAGGTCCAGGAAACTTATAGAACTCCCTTTAGACAGGATCGGAGAAGAGGATCCCCACGCCACATAATTGTCAAAATGACCAATGTGGAAGCCAAGCAGAGAATCTTAAAGGCAACAAAAGCAAAGGGCCAAGTGACATTCAGAGGCAAACCAATTAGAATCACTCCAGACTTCCCAAACCAAGTTATGAGAGCCAGAAGGGCTTGGAGTAACATATTCCCAATTTTGAAAGAAAACAACTTCCAGCCAAAAATTTCCTACCCAGCAAAACTTTCTATCAAATTAGATGGAGAAATAAGAAGCTTCCATGACAAACAGAAACTGAAGGAATTTATGTCTTCAAAACCAGCACTAGAGAAAATACTTAAAGAGATTAACTACAAAGAAGAAATAGATAACACACATCAGAACTAGAGAAACAAGATTTTCCATCTAACAGACAACTAAGATTGGTTATCAGTGGAGATTCATTATTTATGTTAGTCTTTTACCTATCTCTAAAGGGTATTGTTTGCCTTTATTGTTTGTTAATTTTTAGGATTTCTAGTTGGAATATTAATATACCTTCAGATATAGCATTTGGAAATATTTTATCCCATTCTATTAGTAACTGTTAACTCTGTTTACATTGTCTTTGGATATACAATATGTTTTTTATTTTTTTAGGGAGTTTGTATACTCTTCTGTTGCCTGTGCCATTGAAATCATAACCAAGAAATCACTGCCAATTTCAATGTTGTGAGGTTTTATAACCCAGATTTTCTCCTAAAAGTTTATAGTCTTAAGATTTATATTTAGGTCTTTTATCTATTTTGAGTTAATATTTGTATATGGGATTAGGTAAGGGTCCAATTTTATTCTTTTCCATGTAATTATTATTTTTCAATAATATTTAGTTAAAAGATTATTATTTCCACCACCAAATGTTCGTGGAAACCTTGTCAAAAATAACTTGACAATATAGGGAAGAATTTAGCTCTAGGCTTTTATTTAACTCCAATGGTTTATATATCTGCCTTTAGAATATTACTACACTGTTTCAATTATTGTAGCTTTATATGGCTTGAAATCAGAAAATATACATCTTCTAGCTTTGTTCTTTTTCAAGATCGTTGTGGGTACCTAGAGTCCATATTCCATATTAGGATAGTTTTTTTTCTGAAAAATAAATATATAAATATATGATAGTTTCACCTAAAAAATAGAAAAAAATAGATTCTCTGGTAAGAAAGAAAGCAAAAAGAAATATTGAAATGTTATCTTTAGGTCATCAAAAGCTTGGTATCAGACCAATGAAACTGTTATGTGAGATTATCATTTTTAATTTTTGATAAATTGCTATAATACTAGATGTCAATCACTAAGCCAAGCATGGGAGGGTGGGATGGGGAGAGAATGGGGTGGGGATCGGGTGGGGGCTGACTGGGCAATGTGTGCATGTATGTCTACAAAAGTATGTATCCCACTATGATGTATGAATACAGTGCACCAATTAAAAAAAAAAAAGTAAAAAAAAAAAAAAAGGTATCACATCTCAACACTGTTTTCTACCTAACAGAACCTCACCTCAGTGATCTGTTTTGTGTGTGTGTGATACAGATATGCGGGCTCCGTGTTTATGATGTTTAGGTTGTTACTGATCTTAGTGTTGTAGTCACAGTGTGTGCTGAGAGCCCTGCAGTGTATTGTTTTGCACGTTCACATGCAAGGTCACCTGTGGAGGGACTCTGCTGCATCCAAGGAGATGCTGGATGAGGCCAAGCGGGGCTCTGCCTCGGCTGCTCCATGCCATGGGTGATGAGTCTGAGTGGTGCCTGTGATCCCATAACCATGCCAACAGGATGTTTTACGGAAATGTTGAATTTTTAACCAGATGGTGGGTAAAAATTGAGATCTCACTATAGTAAGGCTTGCATTTGATTAATCATAAAGAGTTTGAAGACCGTGCTATGTATTTAATGAACACTTGTATTTTCTATAAAACATCTCTTTTCACATTTGGTCTATTTTTTCAGTTGGAATGATTATCTTTCTTTTGGTCTTGATATATTGGGAAGATTGGTCCTTTGTCAAGGATGTGATATACATTACTAGATTTCCCCACTTTCTCGATTCTCTTTTCCTTTTGCTTATGGTAATTTTAATATGTAGATATTGTTTGAAGAAACAAAATGTTCAATCTTTTTTTCAGGGGTTACAGATTTCAGTAAAAGCTCCACATCTAACTTACAAAACCTCTCCATCTGTTTATGTCACTACACTTAGGGCTCATTTCTTACATGTAATCTTTGAGAGCTTTGTCTGGGTACCTACTCACTTTTGTCAGTACCACTTCCTTGGCGCCCTCTGAGATTGTCTCCGCTGTCTAAGGTCTGTGCATCATGCACCAGACCCTCACACGTACTGATATTCTTTCTGGTTACCAGTGTCTTTAGTCATCCGTGCAGTAGCACTATACTGTTTTATTTTTCATAGCCTTATACATTAATATGCTTTCTAGGATACCTAGTATTTTGCACACAATAAGAATTCTGTTTCTGCACAAACTTGAGAGTCAGACGGTCAAAGGTTCAAATCCCAAGTCCATCTCTTATTAGCGACGTGTGGCTGGGCAAATGATTTGCCTAACCTCTGTGGCCCTCAGTTTTCTATTCTATGACTTGAAGATAATCTTAACTTCTTTGCAGGGTTGTATTTAGGATTAAAGACCCATAGGTAAAGTTCTTATTACAACACATGACAGAGGGGAGACTCTCAATTAATGGTAGCTATCGGAGTTATTCTGCCAAGTATCAAATTGACAAATAAAAATAGATCTAGGGACTTCATAAAAATCCAGTTAGCCTAGCCTGCCGATTTGTGTTCGCTCACTGAAGAAATACATCGCAAATTAACATAATCTCTCAGGGAAGAAATATTTTGAAGGCCTGGTGTGGTGGCGCACTCTTGTAATCCCCACGCTCAGGAGGCAGAGACAGGAGGATCGCGCAGGTTTGAAGCCAGCTGCGTGCGCTGGCTTAAGAGACCCTGTTTCCAAATAAAAATGTAAAAATAGGTCTGGGAGTGTAGCCCGGAGGTAGAAGGGCTTCCAGGAACCCCAGTACCACAAAAAAGAAAAAAAGAAATATTTTGAAGGGGAGCAAAAAGAACCTTAAAACCAACCAGGCGTGGTGGCGCATGCTTGTAATCCCAGCATTTGGGAGGCTGAGACTGGAGAATCGTGGTTCGAGGACAGCCTCAACTTTGCAGACAGCCTCAGCTACTTAGTGAGGCCCTCCGCAACTTAGTGAGACCCTGTTTCAAAATAAACGATAAAAAATAGGGCAGCTGATGTAGCTTGGAGGTTGAATGTCTCTGGGTTCCATCTCCAGACCCGCAAAAAGAAAAAAAAAAAAAAGAACCTTAAAACCTCAATGGAGTAAATGACCCGTGTGTGTGTGTGTGTGTGTGTGTGTGTGTGTGTGTGTGTGTAACTAAAGATGCCTTTCAGCTACATCCCCAGTCCTTTTTCAGTTTATTTTGAAACAGAATCTCACTAAGTTATCACATGCTGGCCTCAAACCTGCAGTCCTCCTGTCTCAGCCTCCCCAGTGCTGGATTACAGGTGTGTACCACCACGTCCTCCCTCGGCTGGGAGGGCACTCCACTCTCCATCCTCCCTGCACACCAGGCCCTCCCTTGAGTTCCCGACTTGTGCCTCTCTGTCCACAGTCTCCCTTGCTGTCTGCCCATGCTCCCTGTCCCCCACACCCTCTCTACAATCTACCCATGCCACACCAGCAGGGCCTGTCTGTGTCTCACCAACACAGCCATGAACAGATCTGCCTCCACCTCCCCCAGGTTTCCCTATGCAGAGCCGAGTCCCACTGCACAGCTTTGCCTGTGCTTGACAGAGAGAGCAGGACCCTCAGTGCTCCAACCACGTGAACGGAGTCTGCCACCAAGCACTGGAGCTGAGGCGAGTCCCAAACAGAAACCGAGTCAAGTCACGACTGCTGTCACCCCGACTCTCAGCAAAGCCCACCTAGGCCACACCTGGGCCTCACACAAACTATGCACTCACAATAAATGAGTGTGCTGAGCTGCTGGGTTCGTGGCAATTGAGTATGTGACAAGAGAAACGGACTCTCTCCTATTATCTTTTTGATCCAAACCAGAAGCTTTCTGTGATATCCATCCTTCTCTACCCAAGGTGAGCTGGGAACCTTCTAATGCCGGGTACACCCCCATGCAAATCCCCGCTGTCAGGCCCACACGCTGCACCAGAAGAGTCAGCTTATTCATCTTTACCATGTTGGTGAACCTAATGACATCAGACAGCGTCTTAATCATCCCAGAACATAGCTGGGCACCCAGTCCTGCTCAACAAAGATTTGCTGAGTAAGAGTCTAAAGGCAGTGCTTAATAATGGCACTCTTCTGCCTGGCAGATTTTGTATTCAAAACAATCATGGATATCTGTGTGCAGTTCATAAAGCAGCACCCTGGCCCAATGGAATCTAAGCCAGTCCTCTCACATGCGAATCCCCGGGAGCCTTGACTTGGTGCGTCTGGGGCAGGCCCTGAGGTCACGGCTTCCACTGCCAGCAGCATGTGGCCCTACCGTGGTTGCGAACTTTCCTGACTTCTGCCAGGACTTCACGTAGAGTAGTAACAAATAAGAGTCTTTTATACCTACCCCTATCATGCCATATCTGAGATGAACTTTTGAATCAGGGCTAATTTTCTATGGCAGCTCTTTACACCAATTTCATTTCGCTTTATCCAGTCAATACATGGTGAATTCTCATAATTCAAAACAATTCTCATCTAGAGAAAAACTGAAGCAGAAGCAGCAATAAAAAAATAGCATGTAAGAGTTAATTATGCTCATGGGGCAACTACTGAAACACTTTGATAATCACTGCATCATTCAAAAATAAAAAAGAAATATGCTATCTGTCACTCAGCTAATGGGATAGGATATTCAGTTCACACATTTTTTTTTATTTGCTATTGAAATTCTGCCTAGAAAGAAAAAAAATACTCCTCACAAAAATAACTTTACCCCTCACTTTGGATTTAATTACCCAACCTGTGTTTGTATATTTTTTAGATGGGTCAAGGTTACAGATATATAAATGCACACATATAGACATAAAAATCACAATTTTGAATATCAGGATAAATTTACATACCTCTTATGATTCATTTTTAAAGAATTTTGAACATAGAAAACTATTTAATATTACATGATAGAGTAAGAGAAATGCTGAATTTGGAGCTAGGTAACCTAAGGTCAAATCCCAACTACATCTATAAAGAGCTATATAAGTCTGAACAAATGACTCCTGTGCTCTGGACCTGGTTTTTCTCATCTGTTTAAATAAAGGAATTGGACTAAATGTTCTCCAAAGTCCCTGCTAGCTTAAATGTTCTTTGTTTCTGCCTGGGCTAATTAATTATTTCACAAAGGTAATAAATCTACACTGCTATTAATGAATAGAGAATGAACTTTAGAAAACAAAAGGAAAAATGAATACTTCACCTTATCTTCCCAGACAGAAGACTTAAGGAAATCAACGTGAATTGAGAAAAATAAAGCCATTCCCGGGATTTCTCAGGTTTCACACTTCAATTCCAAAAACTGAAAATAGGGCTTTAGAAAAGAAATAATACTGTTCTGAGAAAAGGGACGCTGATAGCAGAAGGAACATGAAGTAAGTCTCGACGACTGTACACTCCCACTCACCGATTCCAAACCCAGCCTTTTGGAAGAGATTACAAGGTGGGGAAGTAGCCAGCCGTCTGGACTTACTTCCTGCTGATGGTACTGGACGCACCACATGGTTTCAGACAAGCTCCGGTGATGTTTCCTAATTAATCAATGTCTACATGTCTCGGTCTATGAATTCCAATCAAAGGTACAAAACGAAGAACTCTTAGTTCCTGATAGGCCTCTGATGCCCTCTTGTTCCTTTGCTGTCCGACAGAAGTCTCAAGCTCTGGAGGATTTTTGAGAGCCCTGCTGTTTCTGCTCCAAAAGACACAAAACCCTGCTCCGAGCATAACACATGACACATACTGGTTTCATGAACTACAGAAAACTCTGGAATTCTAGTTAGTAATTCTAATAAGAAACCACTACTTGAATTTTACCTGTGGTTTTAAATCTACTTTTCAAATTATTTTTTGCTCTGATTCAATGTGGAATATGAGCTGAAGATAAATGAAATGAACATTTCAGATGCCCCTGGGTTCCATCCCCAGTACCGAAAAAAAGAGCAGGAATTTATGGGATTTTTTTCCCTACTGCTTTACTGGAGAAGAAAATACTCCCATTTTGTGTAAATACTTGAAAATATACCGACAGTCTCTGAACAAAATCTCTCTATAGTATTTGCTAAGGTATACACACAAAATAATACAAGGGTGAGAAACCCACAGCTACCTTATAAACATCATTTTTCTGTGCTTCCTCCAACTCTAAGCGAATTCTACTGGCTGTCCCAAAGTGACACTGATCCTGTGTGCAGCGACAAAATGACAAGAAATTCAGTACTACTGAAAAATAAGAAACTAAAACAATCCAGCCCTAAACATTTCTCAGTATCTCTTTAACGATGTTATAAGAGAGCTGCTGTTACACTGTCACAGCTGAAGTTTACTGTGGGGCTCTGCTCTCAGGGCTCTTGGTCAGGATACCCAGTACAGCTTCCTCTCTTCTGCACCGAGTCCCATTAAGTGCTTGC
The DNA here is from genome assembly GCF_963383645.1 of Muscardinus avellanarius. NCBI lineage: Eukaryota > Metazoa > Chordata > Mammalia > Rodentia > Gliridae > Muscardinus > Muscardinus avellanarius. Next base: position 59,980,922 of record NC_137803.1, read on the forward strand.
CTACATGTACCCCAGTCACCTTACAATCTCATTACTTGCCAAGCCTCAGACTTACTGAAATGGAAAGGCCCTTAAAGATCTTCTAATCAACATTCTTGTTCTACAAAGAAAGCAAGGCCGGGCTGGTGACGGGCTTTGTCCTTAGTGACAGAGCTAATAAGCATCAGAGCCAAATGCTGAAATGCACATCGGATCCCACCCCATGCCCATTCTACCCACTGCCAATAACAGCATCTGCAGCAGCCCGCAACCAGTCAATATCCTGGGTAGAGCACACAAGGTGCGTTCCCTTCCAACATCACACCTGTGCTTGTGCTGTCTCTTTGGCCCAAGAAATCCCTGCTCAGACCCCCAACCTTCCTATCACTCAAGGGTAGAAAGAACCTGGACATTAATATGTGCAGAAGTTTTTCGCAGAGTGAAATGCCGCAAAACTACTTAGTTACACTGAAGTTAGGTCTCGTATATGCAGTGAGAAACTAAGACCCTTTAGAGAATGAATAATGTCTTATATTTATTACTATCTCCTGAAGTTGAAAACTCAATATCTAAATATATACATTTGTTGGTTTTAGGAGGTTCAGAATGAGACAAAGACAAGGAACTAACATTTATTCAGTATTAGATATTTTAGATATTCAGCTAAAGGCCACATTGTTTCTTGTACAGTTAAATAAACTTCCCTTCATGTTTGTGAAATTGGTATTTTTATGTAAGAAATTTAAAATTTTACAGCCTACACATTATTTGGGGGTTTGTGCCCAGAACACCTGCATATACACCAAACATCTATAAAAGCACTTTTTTAAATGGTTAGTGCCCCCCCCCATTACTACACTGAACTTACCATCTTCCTAGCACCTACCCTCTGCTAGTTAATTCTAAAGATGATGGATGAGAAAGTCTAACAAAGGGTACCTGAAAGTGACCGTGGTCTCTCTGCTGGATGCTTATAGAGGCGTAATATGTCAAGGGGTCTCAAAGGAGCAGAGAAACACCCCACTCAAGTCTGTAGCAGTACTAAGGAGACCAGCACCAGGAACAGAAGTTCACGGGTACAGGAGAACTAAGTGGGCAAAGACATAAGAAGAATGATAAACCCCGAGGAAGAGGGGCACTCTGGAACATACTGTTAGGGAGAGGCTAAGTTAGGATGAGCTCTCTGGAGGGTAATATTGAAAAGCTGATCAAGTTTCTAAATGCACATACTCTTTAGTACAATTCCACTGATAAGATTTTACCCATGAATCCATTGCAAAATACTCTCATATTAAAAATAATATATGAACATAAAATCTGGTCATAATTGATGTATAGACAAAAATAACTAAAATAAAAATAACTTAAATGTTTATATTAAGGATTTGTTTAAATCAATTGAGGTCTGCTAATTCTAGTACTTGGGAAGCTGAGGCAGGAAAATGGCAAGTTCAAGCCCAGCCTGGATAACTCAGCAAGAACCTTGTTCAAAATCAAAATGAAGCAGGGCTAGGAGTATAGCTCAGAGGTAGAACGCCGCTGGGTTCAAACCTCACATTACACACAAAAATTGTGGTATGTACAGAGAATGAAGACCATGAATTACTAAAAAATACTACCTGCATTTCCAAAATATATCTAATAACTGAAAAAAGAGAGCATGACACAGAACAGTAGGTGGAACAGGAGGCCACGTAGGGTATGTGAATGTGTGTGTTATGTACACATACAGGCATAAATGCTGTGGGGATTTTAGCTTTCTTTTGTTTTGTTTTGTTTCCAATAGATACACAAGAATCTATGAATGGTGGCCACACCATTATGAAAAGAACTGGGGTGTTTGTATGTATAGAAGGGGGTATGGTGAAGAATGAATTTCATATGTTGAAATCTGTCTGTAATCTGATTTTTTTAAACCATACTATTCTATTTTGAAAAGTATAAATACATGTTTTTAAAGTTTATATAGAAAGACTTACAAAATATTAATCCAGGAAGATATTCATTGACAGATTTTATTAGTATGTAAAAATTAATTGGACAAACAAAATCTGAAATTACTGTCTCAGAAGCAGATGTTTAGGAACACTCAACTGTGTATTTGCTCGATGGTTTGTGTACTTAATCTGCCAGTGGGACTTTACTTGGTTGACTAGAAATGCCACTTATAAAATCAGAAGGTTAACTCGGAAAGTAAATGATTTCATTGATATTTCAAGGGATCTAGAGAAATCCAAGCATGATTGGTCCCTTCTCTCCACGGTGAATACAGTCCCAGAATGCCAGCTTGCTAACCATATTAAACTGTTAAATTCAACTGATGAAAATGGGCACTGTAAATGGCCGTGTGTCCCCAACACAGTGCAATGGGGAACTCATGTTAAAAGGGTGCCTTTTAAGTTACCCCATGTAAATATCTGTTAAAATAGCAATATGTTTCAGGTGCCTCAAAGCTTAAATTAGTAACACCACCTTTTGAAAATCTTTCATACTATTGATACAAGAAATCCTTTTACACAGAGATTCCATTTGGCCCCTTGAACATTGCTTAACAGAGACGGTCAGAAATCCAGCTATGCGAGGAAGTCCCCAAGGCTAAAACCACACCTATGTTAGCACTTCTGTAGCTCAAAAAATGGGAAAATCCCAGTGTAGGGTAGGAATAATGGTGAAAATGTGGGGATTAAGTCAGAAGCCAAGTGGGGTATTAGAGAAAATTGGGTTGTGTGCTAACATGGAACAGACAGAAGATAAAAGATTAAGGTGTAGAGCAAGAGTTCTCTGAAAAAGCAACAATGATTAAAGAGAAATGATACTGATTAAAACAAAAGAAAATATGAAGCTGGGCGTGGTGCCACACTCTTATAATCCTAGCATTTAGGAGGCTGAGACAGGACCATTGGAGTTCAAGGACATCTTCAACTACTTAGTGAGGCCCTTTGCAACTCAGGGAGACCCTGTTTCAAAATAAAGAATAAAAAATAGGGCTCAGGGTGTGGCCTGTAGGTAGAATGTCTCTGCATTCTAAAAAAAAAAAGAAAAGAAAGAAAGAAAATATGTTTATGTGGGGAGAGGAAGTTGTTTCAAATGTAAATTAAAAAAAAAACTTAAGAAAAATGCAGCAGCCAATATTGATGAAGTATAATGCAATTGGTACCCAACTATTACCTAAGATAGTGGTTTCCACATATTCGCAGGCACCAGAGCTGCTTGGATTGTTAGAATATAAATCACTGGGCCTCACACTCAAGATTCTGGTTGATTTGCTATGAATTGAGGACAAGACACCTGCATTTCTAACAAGTCCTGCCCCAGGAGATGCTGGTGCTGTTGTTTGGAAACCACATCTGGAGAAGCACCGACCAAGAACTGAGCACATCAACTCCCAGTGCTCTGCATCCTTAGCGTGGACCCCACGGCAAAGATGCCAAGAAAAATGGCATCTCACATTGTCTCGGACCGAGTCTCATCAGAGCAAGCTCTTCAACAGCAAGCTCTTCTCTGGGGAACATTTGGAGCATCGACTCCCTTGGAACTGACCTAAATATGCAACCGTCCTGACCCTGGCTGGACCTGGCCCCATCCTAATCACTCCATCTTCTACGGAAGCTCATCCCCAGAAAACAGCTCTGAAAGTTGACACCAAACTATGTTTAACATCATGAAACCAACCTCACACAGGGGCTTGAGAGGGCTCGGGTAACGCCGGGAGTTCTTCAAACCACACTGAACCTGGCAGATAACCACAGCACCTCTTACAGCACGCCACTTCACCAACATGGATACACAAATGTACAACCGCAAACCACGTCCTACTAAATGATGAGAGTCTATCAGAAAGCCACAAACAAGAATGCTGCCATCACCCGCTATCCCAAAAGCCGTCACCACAGAGGTCTCCAGGTCTCTCTGCCAATGTTTAAATGTCCACGAATACACAGTGTGGTAAGGAAATTGGAGGGGGAGAAGAGAGACAGGACAAGTAGCTACCGTACCTACTCAGTGTCTCTACATACTGCTGTGTAGGCATTTGGTAGGTGTGACTGACATATACATAAGTAGACTTTTGAGAAAAACAGATTACCCTCCAGAATGTGAGTGTGCCTCATTTGATCATCCAAAGGCCTTTAAGAAGGAACTCTGAGTGGGCTGCAACAAGACTGCAATGCCCGCTCTACCCTGGGCCTCCAGCCTACCCTGCAGGTCTCAGACTTGTTGGCCTGCACAACTGCATAAGCCAGTTCCTTAAAATAATTCTATAGACAGATGGTAGAAAGATGGATAGAGAGATAGATGATACATATATAGATGATAGATAAATAGACAGACAGACAGACAGACCAGCATCCTTTGGTTAAAACCACCTATAGAACACAACCTCCTTTTCCTTACTTTATCATGATAATTATGTCCATCTTTGTCAAAGAAAAGGTCTCTTTTTCAACTTTAGCACTAAGATTACCTTTAAAATGTCCAGATGTTAATGACACTTACATTCTCTACCATTCCATGTAAAATTCCACCACAAGCAAAGAGCTTTGAGTAACTGAAAATACCCCTTAGTGGGTATGACATGAGCTGTACCATTCCACAGTGCCGTTCAGCAGCTATCACAGAGGCGGGGCGGGTTCCGAGCTGACGCCTTACCAAGAATCCATCCCCATCCACGTGCTCCCCGCAGTCCATGCTGAGCTTCCTCTTCCTTCTGGGCTGTGTCATCACCATCCTGGCACTCCTTAGTGGTGGTTTTCTGAAAAACAATGTCACATAAAGAGTTGGAGGGCTCTGCCCAACTTCAGAATTCAGAAATCAAGAATTACAAGAGCAAATAAAGAAAACATGTTGCTGTGCTTCGGGTTTGGTTCATGTGTTGGTCATGTGCGGTCATGTGGAGAGTTGTGGGACATTTACAGGTGAGGCCTAGTGAGATGTCAATGGGGGGCTGCTCTTGGGAGGAATAAGCACAGTTCCCTGGGGCCCCAGTTAGTTTGAGAGGAGCTGTTCTAAGAGAGCAAGCCTTTCTAAGAGAGCAAGCCTGGACACACCATTTCTTTCTCTCTCTCTCTCTCTCTCTCTCTCTCTCTCTCTCTCTCTCTCTTTCCCTCCCTCCCTCCCTTTCTCTTCTCTTCTCTTCTCTTCTCTCTCCCTCCCTCTCTTTCTCTTCTCTCTTTCTCTCTCCCTCCCTCCCTCCCTCTTTCTTTCTTTCTTTCTTTCTTTCCCTTCTCTTCTCTCTCTTCTCTCTCTTCTCTCTCTCTCTCCCTCCCTCTCTCCCTCCCTCTTTCTTTCTTTCTTTCTTTCTTTCTTTCCCTTCTCTCTCTCTCCCTCCCTCCCTCCCTCCCTCTCCCCACCCCTGGTCTAGTTCATGCCATCTATGACTGCCACCTCTTTTCCCAGAGATTTCCCCTTACAATTTGCAGACTGTGAGCTACCCCACAGCACGAAGACACAGGGCAACTGGAGGCTAAAATCTCCCCTGGGCTCTGCATATACCAGTCCTCCTCCAAAGTGATGCGTCTGCCTAGAGTAAAATGCAGCTTCCCTACCATGAACAAGCGTCTTTGGGGCTAATGGGGCTAATGGCAGACCTGACTTTCCCAGAGGCAGAGGTGGCCAAATGCCAGCGCCATCCTTCTCCTCACTCTCCACATACTTTCACTAGGTTTTGTTGATTTTAATGTGATAAACATGTCTTGAGTTCCTCCTCTCCTATGAACTCTGACCCCTTTCCAGATTTATGTGCCAGCTACCCAAAGATCTTTGCAACACAACATACCTGCTGCTTCTCCCCTGCCACCCTTGCTGGATCCTCTGAAAACATTCCCTGCCCCCTGCCCTGGTCCTTTTCAACCCATCTCATCTCTTCTTATCCTTTATGAGTCAAATAGAGAGACCTCAGACCCTTCAGGGCAGCCTTCCTCGCCTACCTCCTGCCCCAAGTGGACTATGTGTGCTTTACCTACGCCCCAAGGTCCCAGGCGTACCACTGCCACAACACTTAACACCTCTTATATATATTTTTATTGTCAGATCTGTCCCTCCTTATGAGGCTGTAAGTATCCTGTTTATGAGAATTATGAATTACCCATCCTTATTTTCCATGACCTAGATGGTACCTATCTCAGAGCAGCCCCTCACCATGGTTACTGGCCTTAACTGCGCACACTGGTCTCTCTAACTTCTTGATGTCTTAAATCCAAAGAGTATTAGCTCTCCATCTATATATTACTCCTTCAAGGATGCAGTATGACTACACTGAGCATACTTTTCAAACTTAATTCCTGTCTCTTAGTCCTAATATACAAAAACAAACAAAACCCACTTTCTCATATCCATCTGCAACTAGTCAAATGATATTTATGTTCTTAAGACAGCACTTACCTACTAAATTCAATAACACTGCATTAATTTTGTAGAGTGTAAATACAATCTATCATGCCTAGCTGCCAGCAATATTGTAAACATTTATGCAAATGAGCAGCTTAACTCGGTGCCTTTAGCAAAGTATTACGGCACAATACATAAGCCGCGCCAAGGCTGACTTGCCTTTCACGATGAGTAATACCCCATGGCTTGTCAAACAGACATCACCTGGCTACCAGTGCGCTTCTCCTCACCATCAAGACAATCTGCCTTGCTAATCCTTCCTAATTATCTCTATAACCCTGATTCGTTTAAAACAACAAGTAAGCTTAAATTATCATATAGCAGGGGAAAAGGAGAGTTTTTATACTGAGGAGTGGTTTCAAAATATGATTCGGTAACAACTGAATTCCTTTTAGATTTAGAAAAAATAAAACAAAAATATAAAAGGAACTTAGCAATCCATGTAACACACTGCTGCCAGACAATAGAGGAGTCAAATGCAAAATACAAATCAAAATAACAATTAGAGATGAAAGACGTACTGATAGATGATAGATTGGCAGTTAGTCTGACACTCAGACTTAAAAAGAAGTTTTGAAATCTAGTGTTCAGAATATATCCTAGCCAACAAAATAGAATACCTCTTGTGACAGAAATTTAAACTGAAAACCTTGGCACAGTATTGAAATGCATGGATTATTTTGCTTGATCATGATACATGGCCTATGCGCAATGAACCCCAAATGTCAGATCAGCCACATGCCTTCCTGCTGAGTTTTAAAGATATATAAAGTCTTTAGAGTCCAGAAAGAATATCGTTCAAATTATAATACACGTTAATGAAACATACCTTCCAGAGGCAGGAAAGGCAAATGGTTGATTGGGCGGAACTGTGTCCAAGTGGACTTTTGCTTGTAAGAAAATCAGGGGTCATGCCAGGCATGGTGGTGCATGCTTATAATCCCCATGCTTGGGAGGCTGAGACAGGAGGATCGCACAGGTTCAAACCCAGCCTCAGCTACTTAGTGAGGCTCTCAGCAACTTAGTGAGACCCTGTTTCTAAATAAAATATAAAATAGGTCTGGGAGTATAGCCCAGAGGTAGAAAAGCCCCTGGGTTCCCCCCTGTACCACCAAAAAAAAGAAAGAAAGAAGAAAATCAGGGGCCAACTAGAATAGACAAAGTGACTTGAAGTGATTGTAATTAGAAAACCTTCTTAATAGTGGTTAATATTTTTTAAACACCAGACAGATAAGTATATGTAAATTATTTGCATTTCTGCAGAAAACTTGGAATAGGTGTACTAATTTTTCAGGTTAATTATCTTAATCATCTTGATTCCCCTTCACATTTACTAGAACTCCCCGTCTGGCCATTGCCAAATTCTTATCTTCCTGACTCTCTTAGTTAGGAAGATAAATTCGATTTTTACTTAGAAGACATCTGGACATTTTCAATTCTTCAGATTAAAAGAGTCTATAAATAACAAAAATAATTATTATTGCCTTTCTATGTCCAGGTGCTAGTTGGTGTTTTTCAAAAATATTTATTAATGCATGCTGGTAATCCAAATACTTAGGATGCTGAAATAGGAGGATAACAGGTTTGAGGACAGTGTCAGAAACATTGAGATTCTCAACAACCAAACAAAAAAAGGGGGGTGGCTGAGAGGTAAAATGTCCCTGAGTTCAATTTCTAGTAGCAAAAAACAATTAATTGATTTTTAAAAGTGTGTGTGTGTGTGTGTGTGTGGGTGTGGGTGTTAAACTGTTATCACCAACACGGTTGTGTTTTGTCATATGTAAGGATGCTTCATCAGACATGGTGGAATGGAAGATAGTTAGCCATATGCCCTGGATAACTCAGGAGAGTTCTCCCTTCTGCCTCCCATCCAGGCACAAGTATCAATAGCACCGCCTTTCAATCCCCAAAATATCCCAGTTTAAAAAATAAAACATATGGCACTCTATGGATAAGAATCATACATAAATTAACAAGAACCATAGTACATGTCCTCCAAAACTTACAAAGCGGCATGGGTGTTCCCAGAAGGAGAGCATTTCTAATAGCACATGCCATGGAAAAACAGTTTGGCTGCTTCGAAGATGACATATAGAATTTAAAATGAAATTAACTACAAAATATTGAACACACATATCTGGTTACTGCACTGATTTCCACACTACCTCAAATGTGTTTCCAGGCTAAAATCCATTCAGCCGGTTGATACTCAATGGTCAAATACTAAGTGATTGGTGTTTGGATAAGCTAATAGATGATTCCAAATGGATATTCACCCGTCTTCCTTGTATTGGCAATAATGGTTAATATTACATGAGTATCATGTTCCAGTGTAGCTCTCAGTTCAATTAGCACTGATGGCAACCCAGCAGCATGTATACCACTACTACCCCATTTTACAGAGGAAAACACATGAGGAGTTAAGTAACCAGTTAAGGTTAAACAACAGGCAAGAGCCCAGTCAATACAATTTGGAGTCTGTTTACTAAACCATACTACAGCTGTTATAACTGCAGTGTGAGTTGACTTATCTGAAACTTAGCAATTCAGTAAAAGACAAATCCTTTTCATATAGGATTCTAAGTCAGAAACTGACACACAACTTCCTTTTAGAATTCCAGCCCCCATGCTGAGCCCCTTGGCATTGATGCCTTCAGCTATCATTGTATGTCAAGTTAGCCACTGACTCTTACAACTTCTTTCTTTTGCCTGCATTACCTATTTTGAAATATTAAAAATTTAGGGTGAATTATATGTTAACTGTGCACTCATATGTCTTATAAGGATGGTGCAGAAATTCTCAAAATTCAGGATTATCTGAAGACACAGGATTATCTGAAACTGAGAATATTCTAGACAAACAGCTACTTTACTAGATATACCTTTAAATTGAGTCCTTTATGTCACCAATAGAGCTATTATCAGATAACCAGGAACATAATCCCTTCCTTATTTATCTCTGCCTTTTCACCCCCTCCCTCAACACACACTTGTTTGCAGTTCTACTGAAGATAAAGGTCCTGGCTTGAGGACAGGAATATTAACACAGTGATAAGTCTCCTATGTCTATTTTATGTACTATCTGCCTCAATTTTTTAGAATAATATTTTATACCTTTCCTAAATTATCTAGTGACTGCCATATGTTAACATTTTCTTTTTATTTCTGTATAAGACAGTATCTCTTGAGGTCTGTTCCATACTGAGATCTCCAACCATGCAGCAACTGAATTTCTAAAACATCACATCACAATTGAGAACTAACTGTCTACAGTGTGTCATGCACCTTGCTTTGAGACTCCCTCTTTGTTCTAAACCAAAAGCAAAGCATATATATATATATATATATATATATATATATATATATATATATATATATATCTCACATAATCTCTGTGAACCAGTAGCACAGCAGAAACAAAGAGGTAGGTGAGCCTAATAATATTTGGAGTAAGAAAAAGGCAGAGAATGTTAAGAATCCAGAATCCATCAAAGAAAATGAGTTGATTGAGCCAACATCACCCCTTGAAGTCAAGAGGTGGCAGAAGGCTCCATAGATCATCAGTATGATCAAATACAACTTTCACACAAATTTATGGAGCTACTGGTCATAGCTTTGAGTCTAAGAAAGCAGAAAAGGCAAACACAAGCTCCTGACCAAAATGTGGACCAGAGCAACTAGGGAATGTAACCAACCAAACCAACAACAAGGCTGGGGAGAAGGGTAGGCAAAGAGAAAGGCAGGCAGCCCTTCCCATGGAGTGTGTGCTTGCAAAACAAACTTGCCAACTACATGAATCAAATGCTATGAAAATCAAGGAAGTCAACCAGTAGGAGAACAATTGGGATTCCATCTTGAAGAAACCAAAACAAAAGAAAATACTGATGAGTATTTTTCAGTGAATAAGTTTAGCATTCTCAAAAAGATAAAAGAAGAACTGGAGTTGTAGTTACCACAGATGGTAGAGCAGTTGTTTAGCACATGTGAGGCTCTGGGTGTGGTTCCCCATAACCCATAACGAAAGAGAGAGAGAGAGAGAGAGAGAGAGAGAGAGAGAGAGAGAGAGAGAGAGAGAGAAAGAAGAAGAAGAAGAAGGAGAAGAAGAAGAAGAAGAAGAAGAAGGAGGAGGAGGAGGAGGAGGAGGAGGAGGAGGAGGAGGAGGAAAGGGAGGAGGAGGAGGAAAGGAGAGAGACAGACAGACAGACAAATAAATAAGACATTTAAACCAAATTCAATATAGGTAAAAAAGTGCTCAATATGAAAAAAGTTTAAAACTTCATAAATTAAGTAGTAAATAATACAAATAAACATGACATACTTCTATCTGGACAGACCAGGAAAAGAAAGGACTTGAGTCACTGATTTCATTTATTTACTTGTCACAAATATGTTCTCTATTTTTGAGCCAATTTCAGTAATTTATGTTTTAATAGGAGTTTGTCTATTTCTTCTATGTTTTACAAGTTTTTGCATATTTTTATATTACAGTAGTTCCCCTTATGTTCAAGGATACAGTCCAAGAATGGAGGTAGAGAAAAGCTCAATGACTTTGACAAATATTCAGAGAACTAATACCTATTCTTCACAAACTTTATCAAAAAGAGAAAAAGTAAGGATCATGTATAACTCAGTCTTAAAAAACAAGTACTAATCTGATCCCAAAACTAAAACTATGAAAACTGCCCACCAATATTCCTTATAAATAAACTCTCAAAAATCTTCAACAAAACATTAGGAAACTGAATCCATCAACACATAAAGTTATAAGCCATAAACGGGAATTTAAGGTTAATTTAACATACAACATAAATTCAAACAATATGGAATATTAAAATAACTGAAGACATCTGAGTATGTTGGCATATGTCTGTAATCCTAATACCCAGGCAGCTGAGACAGGAAGATTATAGACTTCAAGACACACAGCAACCTAGAAAGACCCTGCTTCAAAAAATCAAAAAACAAAAGTATTTGGCTCAATGTCAAATGCCAAAGAGGTTCAAACTCCAGAACCACAATAAAATAAAATAAGATGAGAATTAAAGATATAATCATATGATAATCTCAATAGACATGGAAAAAAAGGTCTTGACAAAAAATAATTGTAATATAAAAACGAAACATAAAAGGAATTAAAGGTAATTTCTTAAATCTGATAGAATGTATTTATGTGATGCCCAAACTGAACATTGTATTAAAAGGTGAAACATCTAAAATTTTCTCCCAAGACTGTATCATGACCTACATATCAATTCTCACTACTTTTATTGAACATTGTTCTGAAGGTCCTACCCGGGGCAATTTAGCAAAAATAAATTAAGAATAAAATAAAATAAAAAGCAATTAAAGAAAAAAGAAAAAAGTTATAACTTATAAATTAGTTTATGTCAAAATTAACTGTATTGCTGTACACTATTAGTAATCTTAAAATAAATTTTAAAATAATTCTATTTATAATAATATCAAAAACTATAATATTTAAGAACAAATTTAACAGAAGAAATACTAGACTGGTATACTGAAAACTATACAACATTTAAAAAAGAAGTTACTGAACAAGTAAATAAACAGAAACACATACTCACGCATAGGTTGGAAATTTTAATAATTTAGAATGGTTCTGTTACCCAAATTGATATACAATTCAACATAATCACTAACCAAATACCAGCTGGATTTTTTGCAAAAATTGATAGATTGGTCCTAACTTTCACATGGAAATATAGGGATCAGAAGAACCAAAACGTTCTTGAGAAAGGACAAAGCTGGAGGACTTATACTTCCCGATTTCCAAGCTTACACAAAGCTACAGTGGTCAAGCAAACATGACACTGACATAAAGATAACATATAAAAAGACAGAGGTTCTAAAAATGAGCTCATACATTTGATCAATAAGCTTATACAGTTGATCAATTGATTCATTTTGCGGTACGGAGGGTGGAACCCAGGGGCATTTTATCTCTAAACTACACCCCAGTCCTATTTTTTATTCTTTATTTTGAAACAGGGTCTCACTAAGTTGCAGAGGTCTCACTCAGTAGCTGAGGCTGGCTGCAAACCTGCGATTCTCAGGTCTCAGCCTCCCAAGTATGGGATTACAAGCATGTGTCACCACGCCCAGCTAGGTCCATTGATTTTTGACAAGGGCTTTAAGACTATTTTGGGGAAAGAATAGTATTTTTGACAAATTTGCTAGTACCGGGCGTGGTGGTACACGCTTGTAACCCCTACGCTTGGAAGGCAGAGACAGGAGGATTACACAGTTTCAAAGCCAGCCGTGCTGGCTTAACAGACCCTGTTTCCAAAATAAAAAGTATAAAATAGGTCTGGGAGTGTAACACAGAGGTAGAAGGGCTTCCAGGAACCCCAGTACCACCAAAAAAAAAAAAAAAAATCACCAGGGTAAATCTTCATCCCCTTGTACTAAGTATGGTTTCTTAGATATTAGACCAAAAGTATAAACAAAAATATAAAGTGAACTGAATCAAAATTAAAATTTCTTTTATGCTGCAAATGATACAAAAGGACAGCTGACAGAATAGGAGACAGTATTTGAAAATCATAAATCTAAATGGCTTGTATTTTTAATTTTTAAAAATCTTACCATTCAAAATAAAAATGCACAGAATATTTGAGTATGTATTTCTCTGAAAGAGATTAATGAATGACCAATAAACAATGAAAAGGTGCTTAGTATCATTAATCCTTAGGGAAGTGAGAACAAAAATATAACAGGATACTAATTCATATCTACTAAGACATAAGCAAGAAAGTACACAATTAAAGAATGTGGAGAAACTGGAACATTCCTATATTTACTGTGGAAAGTAAAATAGTGTAGCTATTCTCAAAAACCATCTGGCAGTTTCTCAAAACATCAAATGAAATGGCCCAGCAATTCCACTTCTAAGCATATACACAAGAAAAAGTGAGAACATATATTCACACAGATGCTGGTACTTGAATATTCATAGCATCATTAATAATACCCAAAGAGTAAAAACCACTCAAAGTCAATACAGTGAAGAATGAACGGATGAACAAGATGAGGTATTTCCATTAAGTAGAATAATGTATAAAAACAAAAAATTCACCAATGCATGCTATAACATGGGTGAAAGTGAGAACATTATAAGTGAAAGAAGCCAGTCAGAAAAAATTACATCTCATATGTTAAGGATGTTATTGATGGATCTGAGATTAGACGTGCTCGGATATGAATGACTTAGAGTGAAAATTTTTATTAGAGATACAGAACAGCTGGGGAGAAGACAGAAGTCTCCTACTTTCCTCACACCAGCATCTTTCTTTTATTCAGAATTTTAACCAAAACATTGTAAAAATGATTAAACAACACAGGAACTAGTGAAGCAGGGATGGGGTGAGACAGGGAAAACAGCAAGGCAGTAAGGGTGAGTCAAGCAAGGAAAGAGTTAACAATTCTGGGGAACGAAGACTTTGTCATCAGGGTCCACCCACTTATTGGTCCCATTGGTCCTTAGAAACTTGCTTGCTTGCACATCAACTTCCACTTGGGTGGACAGCTTGTGCCCGTCCCAAGCCGGACCATGGTGACCTTATTGTTGATGACTAAGAAGGCATCAAACAACCATATGGTTCATTTATACAAAATGTGTACATTAGGTATATCTCGGAAGTGATTGTTAATGACTAGGCATTGGGATAAAATGTTCTAAAATCAGGTTCAGGGTTGGCTTAAAAACCCTACGAGTTTATTAAGAAGCAATAAACTATATGCTTTGAATACGTGAATCATAAGTTTCTGAATTATACATTAATAAAGATCATTTTAAAATACAGTCAATCATTTCTCAAATTTTAAACTTATAAATGACCAACAGAGATATAGAAAAATGCCCAACAGCACTAATTACCAGATAATTGTAAACCAAAGCCACTAGGAGATATCGTCTCACCCCAGTTATCAAGCAGGGAGTGGTGCAGCACACCCCTGTAATCCCAGTACTTAGGAAGCTGAGACAGGAGGATCACAAGTTTGAGGCCAGCCTTAGTAACTTAGTGAGACCATGTTCCAAATTTAAAAAAATAAAATAAAATAGAGCTTAGGAAGTGGCTCAGAGGTAGAATGTTTCTGTGTCCTTTGGTTCAATCCACAGTAACACACACACACACACACACACACACAGATACAGACACACACACACACACTAAATAACAAATGTTAGTAAGGATATAGAAAAAAGAGAAGTCGTATATGTTATTGGAAGAAACGTAATTCAGTTCAACCATTATGGAAAATCTGGTGAATTTCCTAAGAAAACTAGAAACATAACCACTGTATGAATCTAGGATTCCACTAGTGGATGTATATGCAAGGATAGGGAATCGGTATGAGGAATATATACTTCCATGTCCATGTCAACACTATTAATAATGCACAGAATATGGAAATAACTGCCGGGCATGGTGGCGCATGCTTGTAATCCCAGCATTCGGGAGGCAGGAACCGGAGGATTGTGGTTCACAGACAGCCTCAGATACTTAGCGAGACCCATCACAACTCAGTGATACCCTACTTCTTTTTTCCTTTTTTGGAGGTACCTAATATATATATTAGGTCTGGGAATATATATATATATATATATATATATATATATATATATATATATGTGTGTGTGTGTGTGTGTGTAAAACATATATATATAACATATATATATATGTAAAACATATATATATAACATATATATATGTAAAACATATATATATAACATATATATATATATATATATTTTTTTTTTTTTTTTAATTTGGAAGAAGGGTCTCTTAAGCCAGTGAGACTGGTTCCGAACCAGCACAATCCTCCTGTCTCCGCCTCCCAAGTGCGGGGATTACAAGCGTGCGCCACCACACCCAGCAGAGACCCTGTTTCAAAATAAAGAATAAAGAATATGGCTGGGGGTATAGCTTCAAGGTAAAATGCCCCTGGGTTCCATCTGCAGCATTGCAAAAAAAAAAAAATGGAATTAACCAAAATGTCCACTGACAGATGAAAGGATAAACGTGGCACATATACATGGAAAATTATTACTCAACCACTACAGAATGATTTCTTGTTACTTGCAGCAACATGGATAGACCTGGGGGGCTGTCTTGGTTAGCATTGTCACTGCCATACACCTAAAATGACTAACCACACAACGTAGAGGAAATAGGGCTAATTCGCCACCAGATGTTTGCAGATCCTGGGTTGAGTCCAGGGAAGGTCAGAGTCTGAAGTTCATACATGGCAGTGGAAAGTGGAGAGAGAGCTCACAAGCTCTGTTCTCATGGTGGAGGTGGAAGAAAAAGCAAAAAGAGGGAGGAGGAAAGATATATAATCCCAAGGCCACAGCCCCAGGAGCCCTCCTTAGCAACCAGGCCCCGCTTCCAACATTGCTCCCTCGTTTCCATGAGGGTAGGGGGTCATTCTAATCTAAACCACTACCATGTTAAGTGAAATAGGTCAGGCACAGAAAGAAAAATATTCTCACTTACATATGAAAGTTTATTAAAAAAAAAGGCCCAACTTACAGAAATAGAATTTAGAGTAATGGTTACCATAGGCTGAAAAAAAATGTGAAAGGCGTTCTTTGTTCACGAACTCAATCTAATGCAAGCAGTAGATATCTGGGGGAGGGGGAAAAGGTCAGAAAGTTCCATGAAGGAAATCTTGAATTTTCCACACCCTGAGCTCTGCTCTGAATCCACATGAGTGGCGTGGTGTGGAAACATTATATTCAGCATTGTAATTAACTGTGCTATTGAGCTTTTCTTTACTGTGTCCAAAATACCTGATATCAGCAACTTAGAAAAGAAAATGTTTATTATTTTAGCTTCTGGTTTCAGAGGATTGGGTCCATGGGTGGATGGCTCCATTGCTCTGGCTTTACGTGAGGCAGAGTCATTATGGCAGAAAGATGTTATGGAGAAAAACTCAGCTTCTGGTAGTCAGGAAACAGAAAAAGAAGGAGCCTGGAACAAGATTCAGTTCCCTAAAGACTGCTGCCAGTGACCTCCTTCCTGCAGACAACTTTGCCACCTCCCAGGAGTCCGTTCAGATTATTAAACCATCAGGTGGATTAATCCATGGATGAGGTCACAGGCCTCACGCTGCAATCATTTCTTTTAGCCCCGGGATGTTGCTGGACTGGACCAGCCTTCAACTCAGCTTTTGGGAGACATTCCAGACCCAAACCACCCATCATCTAAAGTCTAGGTAAAGCACATGGGAGGGCCTCATCGCCCTTGGGTGAGCATCCAAGGATTGGGTATCCATGAAAGATGCTACAACCAATCCCTTGCAGATACTGAGAGGCAACTTTACTCCTCCACGTCAATCATTTTATCAGAACTGTGAAAAACAACTGGACACTTAACCAACCATATCCAACTCCCATCCTGGCAAATGCCACTTGCTCCGCCATCAGCCCTTTCTCCCCCGTGCTACAGTGGTGAGAGGCTCCCAGCAGCCCTGTTCACTGGGCGGTCCAAGGTGACACCCACCATGAAAGAAAGTGGGGCTCTGCTGGACTCCACAGGGAGTGTCTTAAGGAAGGGCTCTATACTAAAGCATGCTGCTGCCTCCTCCGCTACAACATGGACAGGACGTCTGTGTTTAACGCACAAGGATAGCATCAACATCTAGTTTTGATTCTTAGATAATAAGGAAATGAGCAAATAAATTACTTGTCCAAGTTCACACGGCTAGCTGGTAGCAGAACTAAAACTAGAACCTGAGGTTTAAGCCACAGACTTCTTCATACCTTACGGAGGAGAGCAGGCTACACTCACTACAACCCTTTTCCAATAAATGCCGGTTTGAAGCCTTGCCAAAATTAAGTGTTCCCAGCGCCACACCACTCACCACTGTTCAAACAAATCGTCTTCGGGAATATCTTTAATACACTGGCACTTGAATCGTGACAACCGACATCTCTTCCTAATACAACGCACCACGCGAAATGACATGCAAACCATTACTCACAGAAATAAAATCAAACTGTTTTGTGACTAGAGCATGTCTCTGCTATGAGCATTTCAGAAGAGCATCGGGTCTTTGTGAATTCTATTTATTAGGCTTTTCAACCGGCAAATCAAAAACTAGTACTATAGACACTCTCTCCAATGTGATACGAGGATGGGCAAGCGGTCAGGCTGGAGTAGCAGCAAAGTCACACAAGCACAGGTTCTAGACCTGAGTTCAGCTTCCCGGAAAGGAGACCAAGGAGGATCCCAGCCTCCCAAGTTTCGCCCACACTGAAGAGACTGCAGAATTCTAGAGGGAAGTGAGACAGTGTGTAGGACTGTGTTCTTTCTTTAACTGAAGTACAACATATGTGCAGAACAAAACATATAAAATATTAGTGTACTGCTCCACAACATTTTTAGCACTGAACACGTGTAACTAGCACCCAGATAGAGAAACAGAACCTGGCAAGCTTGTGCCTCCATTGAGGGCAACCCTGCTGATTATCCCAACCCCTAGCATGATAGATTACTTCTGTCTCTTTTATGTGGTATGTAAATAAGATTGCATGGGATGGACCACTTTACATGGCTGCTTTCTTTTGCCAGCATCATATCTGTGACTCATCCAATTTTCTGCATGTACCATTCGCTCTTGAGGTCTCTCTATTGCAGAGTGCATTTTGTGGTTAATGGATATTTGGGGAATTTCAGATTCATTCTACTTGAACATTATACTATATTTACTCTGCCAAAATGTAAATCGAGTAGGTTTCTGTTAGGCCCAAACCTAAGAGTGGAGCTCCCAAGTCATAATTATGTACATGATTTTTTATTGTTATTGTAACAGATTATCATGGTCTCAGTGGCTTAAAGCAACACATATTTATTATCTTACAGTCATGAAGGCCAAAAGCCCTAGATAATAAAGTCAAATTGTCACCAGCTCTGCATTCATTTCTGCAGGCTCTAGGCAGGGGAAAAGCCCACTTTGCCTTTCCCAGGCTCCAGAGGCTGCTGTCACTCTGGGATCACCGTCCCACTACTGTCTTCTAAGTCAAGTCTTTTCAAAACACATCCCCTGACACTGATTCACTCACTTCCTCTTCTATACTAAAAGGGGCCACGTGATGACATAGGTCAACCTCCCTGTCTTACCACCGGCTGATGGAGGACCTCAATTCTGTCCACAATCTCAATGTAAAATAAAACATTCACAGCTCTAGGGAACAGGGTATGGACATGTGACGTCCATGACTCTGCCTCCCATGGTATGCATATATTTTGAAAATGTTTTAAAAACTTGTATTAAAACATATTGAAGTAAAGCAAACTCAAGTGTCTGTTGTTCTATATATAGCAGCACTAGTTTCTTCTGTTAATCTCATAACTTTTATAACTTAAAAAATCTATAATTTTTGAGTACAAAAATAAAAATGTAATATTTACATGTCTATATACACTAATTTCCACTTTATGCAATGTAATCCAGAAGGGGCTACAGAAATACAAAATAGTAGGTGACTTCTGGCCAAGTGGTCAATTAAACAGATGCAGGGGAAAAAGACATCCTGCAAAAATGTAACAAAAATACTTGTATTACACAACTGAGCTCTGGATTATTTACAAAGAGAAATATGGGAAACTAAAATGAGACTGAGGTATCTAAATAATCTCACAAAACATTAGATGTTTTCCTTTTTATTCTTATCTGGGGCTATAAATTGAAGTCATAAACTACATCCAGGGTTTTGAGATAAAAACTGTCTTCATGTTCACTACCAAAAGCAGAGAATACCTTGCCTCATCTTTGATGAAAAACTGATAAGCCTTTACTCCCTAAATTAGGCAATAGTGTAGAAGAGGGCTGCCTTGCTAAAATAGTAGTAAAAAAAAAAAAGAATTGCCAAGAAACCAGAAGTCCAAACCTATACTAAACACAGGTATGGGGTCCAACAATACAGAAAGCTCACAGAAGTACTAGAAAAATTATCCTTTGCCAGGCCTGGTTGTATAGACCTGTAATTCTAGCACTTGTGAGGCTGAGACAGGAGGATAGCAGGTTCTAAACCAGCATCAGGAACTTACTGAGGCCCTACCAACTTAATGAAACCCTGTTCCAAAGTAAAACTAAAATAAAATAAAAGGGCTAGAGGTGTAACTGAGAGGTAGAACTCCCCTGGAGGAGGGAGAGAAGAAGGAGGAGGAGGAGGAGGAGGAGGAGGAGGAGGAGGAGGAGGAGGAGGAGGAGGGGAGGGATGGATAGAAGACGAAGATGAAGAAGGAGGAGGAGGAGGAAGAGGAAGAGGATGGATGGATAGAAGAAGACGAAGACAAAGACAAAGACGGAGGAGGAGGAGGAGGAGGAGGAGGAGGAGGAGGAGGAGGAGGAGGAAGAGGATGCACAATCCCAAAGCAATACTTCAACAACTCAGAGCACTCAGTAACTTGGATGAAATGAAGTTTCACCAAAGATGGACTCACAGACTAAACTGCAAAACACACAAGAAGCTGGGCGTGGTGGCGCACACTTGTAATCCCTGCGCTTGGGAGGCTGAGACAGGAGGATCGCACAGGTTCAAAGCCAGCCTCAGCTACTTAGTGAGGCTCTCAGCAACTTAGTGAGACCCTGTTTCCAAATAAAATAGAAAATAGGTCTGGGAGCATAGCCCAGAGGTAGAAAGCCCCTGGGTTCCATCCCCAGTACCACACACACACACACACACAAAAAAAAAAAAAAACATAAGAAAATACATCAATGTAAGAGTCAGAAGAAGAAAGAAACAAGAGTAAATGCCCCAGAAAACTTCATAAGAAAAAAAGGATACAGATACTTAAAAACAAGTACATAAACATTCAAGAAAAAATGAAAAAGCAAACCCCACAAGAAAAAAAAAAACACAGAGCATTGTTCAAATTCTAAAAAAAAGAAAATCTGTCAATATATTAAATAAGTATACTTTTTAGAGGTAAAAACTGGAAAATTGTAATCAAAAGCTTAAATAATCATACAGAATAAAACACAGAAAGATGAAGTATGAAAAATTAAGAAAGAGGAGAGACATAGAGTAGAAACTAAAATGCCCCGACATATATCTAACAGAAGGAATAGAAGAAGAGAAATGTTAAAAGCCAGACCAAGCACAGGCCCTAACCTCAGGAGCTCATAAAATAGCAGAGAAATCACTGGCCTATTCCTCAGCCCTAAAAGCAGCGCATGGGACCCCGACTCCCAGGGAAGGACCAGGTCTGCCCACTGTGACACCTTGACCCCCAGTGTCTTCTGCTGGCTCCCACCCTTCAGATTTGAGCTGACATCATTTTGCAGCAGGAATAACATGTTGCCCTGCCAACCTGACAGTCAAAGCCAAGGTTAGGGACATACTTCTTTGAATCTAAGTGAGGTTTGCCACTGTAGATTTTACTTTTCCCTGCTTGTTCAGTTAGTAGAAATGTCTGCATGTCCCAAAGGCTTCCTGGTTTCTACTTATAGCCCCTATGAGGAGAAGCTATTGGTTTAAGCAGCCCAACGTCCGTCTCATTCATCCATCTACTTGATTTTTTACCCTGGGGAGCCTCACTCCGTGCTCACAATGGTTCCAGGTTAGTCAGGTAACCCAGAAACCCAATTCAATATAATTTCCATGCCCAGTAGCAACAGCTGATTCAAGGATAGATATGTTACCTAAGCAAAATCAAACAGATTTTACTCTAAGATTCTCACTGGAAATTAGTAAGTAAAAAGAGCCTTTCCTCCAGATGTTTTAGATTAATACAAGATAGAACCCAGTGCTGAGGGTGATAGGCCCCTGGATCCACCCATACCTGATCCAGTGTCACATAGGTCTCCTTGGATTTATGAGTTTAAGTCAGTTCAAGTTGCATTTGTGTCCTTTGTAACTCAAAGATTCCAGAGAAATAAAAATATTAAAAACTAGGATGCACTAATAGCAAGAGCAATAGCAAGAAGACCGCCTCTCTCCAAATACTTTCCCTGATCTAAGAATCTAAGATTCGGTTTGTAACATTGACATTACCATATCCAAAAACTTTGTGAATCCAGTCTGAATTTTTTTTTTTTTTTTTTTTTTTTTTGGTACTGGGAGTGGAATCCAGGGGCTTTCTACCTCTGGGCTATGCTCCCAGACCTATTTTATATTTTATTTGGAAACAGAGTCTTACTAAGTTGCTAAGGCTGGCTTCGAATCTATGCGATCCTCCTGTCTCAGCCTCCCAAGTGCGGAGATTACAAGCATGCGCCACCATACCCAGCCGGTCTGAATTTTTAATGTCTTAGGATTCTTCCAAAACTTTAAAAAGACTCATTAAATTATAAACAACAATTTAAACAAGATTATTCCTAGTTAATTAAAACATAAGAAAATATGACATTTGGGATTGTAAGAGATGTCAAAAATAAAACCATCGAAACTTTAGGCTTTGGAAGATGTTCAAGCAATAGGAGATAAAGTTTTGGTGCAAAATATCACCTAACCATTGTGGAATGAAAATTATTAGGTAGAAGGAAAATGTAGTGAGGTGAGGAGAAAGGCTCACATAACTTGTAGGATAACTTCAGTTATAAGAGAGAGTATAAAATGCCCCAGATAAATTCTTGAAAACAGAAATTTCTTTCTGCCACCTACTTTCATGGTCTTATGCGTCATTTTCTGTTACTAGTCACTCATAACAGTGAACTCCCCCATAACTCCTGTACCCATCAGCATTCCTGCAGCTATAATCTAACAGACTGACCACATAACTGAGAGGAAAGAAGATTTGTTTCCTTATGGCTTTGGGCTCAGTCCACGTGAAGCCGGGGATTGGGGATTTCAAGGCATGGCAGCTCGAAGCAGACAGAGAGGGAGAGAAATGGGCAGTGCTCACATCATGTAGGCAGGGAGCAAAGGAAGGAGCAGAAGGAGGAACCAAATATAATCCCCAAGACCACACCCTCAGGAAACACCTCCTCCAGCCACACCCTACTGGTGGTACTGGGTACCACCCAGGCAAATCCATTACAGTGGATTTAGCCAATTCTGGGACCGTCCTCATAACTGCATTATATCAACCCTGAATATTAATAACTAAGCTGTTTAAGGGGTATTTTATATATAAGTATAACACCCCTGTTCATCAATTATCAATATCAAGTACTGAAGTGAACTTGTCCTTTATTTCCTACATATTATCCATGGCCAGAATTAAAGAACACTTCATGCATAAAATAACCAGATGTTAAGTAGCCACAATATATTCCAAAATTGCCATCTTTATAAATAACAAAGTGTGGTCTGTGCATTTTAATGCATCCCGACCCAGGATGGTTTTGCGTTGCTGCTGGCCAGATAGCCGACCTTATGATTAGCACTTGCTACCCAAGCAGTCTTGGCTGTGCCTTTGGGCAGCTTGTCAGAACAACTACAACCCTTTGATGTTTTAATCAACAAACCATTGGCAGCCCATCAGAAGCAGGAAAAGGAGGAGTCCTCGTTGTTGTCGGGTAGACTACCTGACAATACCATCAAAAGGTGCAGAATGAAGGACAATACCTTAAAGACAATCTCAGAGACAATATTAAAACACTCTTTCAAGGGATGACTCAACATCATTACCCCTGATGGTGTAGAGGCCAATACATGTGGGAACACAGATGCTGAGGACTGAATCAACACTGATCCACTACCCAGACCAAAAGGCAGTGAAAGTTTTAAGAAAAAAACCTTTAATCAATTAAATTAAAATTTTTCATTTTGAATATGTATGAGTGTTAAATAACAAAAATGCATTTTAAAAAGTAAAGAGAAAGCCAGATGTGGTAGCACAAGCCTATCATCCCAATGTGTGGGGCACTGAGACGCAGATTGCAGATGTGATCCAGTCTCACCAACTTAGCAAGACCCTGTTCCAAAAAAGGGGGCGGGGGACTGAACTGTGGCTAGGTTCAATCTCCTGTACCAGAATAAAGGTACAGAGAAGTTCTTCTAATAAAATGCACATTCCTAGTGATAAGAAAATATCTGTTCAATTGACCTTGTGTTTTCTTCCTGACGGTGCATAAAATAGTGGGACAACTTATAAACAATAGTGTATGAGATAAAATGCAGTGATGTCCACAGGCAGGCTATACACGGCCCATCTATCTTTTGCTTTGCAGGAAGTCTTATTTGTTTGGGGTTAAGAATGTTTCTTTGTGACTTCCCAATAGACGTTAGTTGATTTCTTTACAAGACCGTCCAAATAATTATAATTCTCTCTCAACAATCATGTCTTTTTATATTTGTTCTGCCAAATTTGTGTCTTGGGCTAAATAAGCTAAAAATTTTATTTCAAGAATGTCTCCTTATATATGGCCAAAGATACTAAAATGGAAATACACTGCTGGTAACACTTTAAAAAGAACATATACTATGGCCTCTTCTGACCATTAGTGTTTTATCTGTGCCTCTCCAATATTCTGTCTTTCTAAGGTATGAAAGCTCTCAGAAATCAATTGCTCTTTTAGAGATTTTTAAAAAAACTGCTCTCAACGTACATTGATCGTATGGGTATTAGAGTTTTATGATTGCTCTAAAATCAATAGAAATTTATAAACTAAAAAGAATTGTCCTTCTTTGCTCTAACAATATACCTTAAAAATCATTAAACAAATTTGATCTATTCTTCTAGTACTTCCTGATACTTTGTATTCAATTAATAAATCAAATCTGGTGGTTAAAAGCTTAAATAAGAAAACACGGATGGTTATGGACCAGATCTGTGATGTTGTGTGCTTCTAAAACAATTCAATTTTGCAAATAAGTATTTCTTGAGAACATCCGAGTAGGATGTAATACTTTATGGCAGTCCAATATTTCCTCACCTTACAAAATAGCCAAGTCCAGTACTAAACCAATAGAGGTGTCTGGAAGCTATGAAAGTAATAAGAACTAGAAAGAATAATATTACCTTGAGAATAAATTCAGAACCTCAGACAGCTAACAGGTTAGCTTTTGATGTGCTACATTTTCCCGTTTGTATTTGTACAGGGAAAGGACCATAATGGAGCTTAGATAATGCTATGAGGCTTATAGAATTAAAATTGAGGCCTGAAAGTCCCCAAACATGTAAACAGTTTGCAGTCTAATATTTAAGTTATCCAGGTCAGAAGTGAAAGCATTAAGCCATAAATATCTATTAAGCAAAGGTGTGTTTCATAGTAGTCTCACAGTACCGTGAAGACAGAGATCAGAACTTAACACTCAACACGGAATGGAGGTGAACACAACCCGTGCTCTGCTGGATTCTTGGAGGAGTGTGCCTAAGGAACAGGGACCACCAGAGACAGGTGGGGACTTACTGCAACGCTCCCCCTCCTGCATCTAGTCTACATCTAGATGATCAGTCTCCCAGTAGACCTCTGTTACAAAGCAAAGAGAAAACCCTCTCTAGAGGAAGATAATATCAATTTCTAACATTTAGAGCTTCTATCACTTTTAATACACAATGTCTGGTATTCAATCACAAACCACTGGGCATGGCCAGGCATGATGGTGCATGCCCATAATCACAGCTACTTAACAACTTAGCAAGACCCTGTCTCAAATGAAAAATAAAAAGGATCACAAAACTGGGATATGTACACAATGGAGTTTTACTCAGCCATGCATATGCATGAGCAACGTCCTGTATGCTCCCATGGGCGGTGCACATGAGCCTCCTTGGGCAGACAGCACACACAGCTCAACATCAAGTGCGGGGTTTAGTAACTGGCTCAACTCTGCTGTGTGGGAAGAAGGCACACAACTTGAACACATCAGGACACTGCTCTAGGAGAAATAAATAGAAGGGTCTCAACACTATAGCTGACCTGCAGGGTGGAGAAAAGACACAATCCTAAGACTTCTTTCATAAGAAGAAATAAGAAGAATGGAGCAAGTGAATCCATCAAAAGTCAGAGACTCCTGGACTCTTCTGATGGGCTCACTGGAAAAGGTCTTTTTTGTCTGAAGCCAATGAGCAGACTGGAGAAAGGACTATGTCGACTACGTCTTCTAATGCAAAGAAGCAATGCAAGGCCTTAAGGAAGACAAAGTGTCAAGGGAACATGGCACTACAAAAGGAACAAATAAAGCCCCAGTAACTGCTGCTGTAGATGGACACCTATAACATCCCCAACAAAGAAAGCCCAGAAATCACCCTAAAGAAGCTCAGTGAGCCACAAGAGAACAAAGGCATAAAACTCGTTTATATCAGAGAAACAGCCCGTGGACAAAATGAGAAGTTCAAAAAGAGACAGAAACCACAAACAGAACTAAAAGGGAAAAAAATGCTGGCGCTGAAGAAATACATCTAAACTGTAAAATAGACAACTTCCAGAACTTAAAGACAGATAATTTGAAATTTTCCAGTCAGAAAAACAGAAAGAAATAACGAGAGACCGTGAGAAATTTCCCATACACATGTGAAATACCAACAAGTAAACTCATGACTTGATGAATTCATGTAAGTTCATCAAGAAGAACTGAGAAAGAGAAAAGGGAAAAAAGGTTACTTAAAGAAATGGCAGGGCCGGGCGTGGTGGCACACGCTTGTAATCCCCGCACTTGGGAGGCATAGACAGGGGGATCGTGCAGGTTCAAAGCCAGCCTCGCTGGCTTAAGAGACCCTGTTTCCAAAAAATATATAAAATAGGTCTGGGAGTGTAGCCTGGAGATAGAAGAGTTTCTAGCAACCCCAATACCACCAAAAATAAAAAAATAAATAAATAGCAAGAAACCTCCCAAATCTCAGGAGGGAAATAAACATTACAACCCATTAAGCACAGGGAAAATCAAAGTTAGGGGTAGCATAGATACACGAGGGTCTCCAAGGCAGGATCTTTGGAGGAACAGAAGAAAATAGGAGATAAAGAGGCTAGTCCAGGGAAAGCTGAAGAAGCAAAATTAAAAGTGAGGTTTTCTCACCTGGTACTAATGCCCTGAAGTTCATATTTCTTAGATAAATGGTTACAGGAAGGGTGAAATACATTGATCATAGGGATTATAATATAGGTAAAGCAAAAATGAAGATTGTGCAACTTCTTACTGCAACTGCAATTGTAAAGGAAGTGCCAGGTGACTACGTTTCCACTCCACAGGCCTTTCCTCAGAGGAAACAATCTCTTGCAGCTAGAAAACTGGCTGGCAGATTAAAATAACTGAATTGCACGAGCTTTCTAATTCCCATTTTTTTCTCCTGCACATGTAACTTTTCCACTTTTTATTTTCTTTCATTCACCAAGTCACTCAAAACTTACAATTACACAGGTAGTAGTACTGTGCTGCTATTGTAAAGAATCTAGAGGTGTAATGTCTTATTCGTGTGACAGTTTACTGAAAGAAAAGGTCATGTTACAGCCACATAGGTAATCTACTTGAAAATAACTGTGCACATATAATAACTAAAAATGCTAGTGTGGGACTATTTCCAACAAGTAGCGAGAAAGTTTTTCAATTCTAATACTTCGGCTTCTCTTGCTTTCGTTAACTAAAGCTTTATATATATATATATATATATATATATATATATATATATATATATATAACTCATTTAATATAACCTCTATTATACTGATATCTTGCATTTTCCTTTTGGGTTTTATAAAACAGAAGTCTAAGATCACATGTTAGAATAAATTTCAAATAAGTCAAATACAAATAAATGGGGATCTGAAAGATTTGCATCTCTGTGCTTGAAACTGAAAGGCCTTAAACATGTTTTAGCTTTAATGGAGAATTTTACCTGGTGAAAACTAAAAAATAGGGAGGTGATGGATAAAGAGTGTGAAGTTAGTATTTTTAAAGATACATGAGTTTTAGAGTGCCCACAGTAAACAATACTGGGCTTGCTATAGTTTGGACCTGGAATGCTACCCAAAGACCTACAAGGTTATCCCCCTTGGCTTTATTGTCAGAGAACAGAACCTTTAAGAACCTTCTGGTCTAAACTCATCACAACCTAGAAACTACAGACTCTTCCTTCTAGTTCCAATGAGTTCATCTACAGCCACAGGATTTCACTGGGCTGTTTCGTTGGGTGGTGCGGAAATTCACAGTGGTCTTGATGAGGCAGGTTGTAGGTACATAGGTACCTGTAGGAAGGGTCTGTCATTTCTCAGTCCAGACCAGTTCAGGTACAGTCACAGGAGGTCAGTGGGCAGTTTTTCTGGACTGTCTTGAGAGTCATCTTGATGTATTCAAACACAGAAAATAGAATACACTTGCTTTTGGTGTTGATTCTCTACCATCACTGGCTTGATAAGACTTAGCTTCTTCTTCGTTGGACTTAGTTTCTGAGATCTGTCAGGTTCTGATGCCATCAGCTAGCACATGGGCTCACCAAGAGGGACCTGATGCTAACATTTCTTTCAAGGGCATGCCTCCAATGACCAGATGCTTGAAGGGACTTGTATGTTGTACTCCAGATCCTAAAAGAAAACAACTTTCAACTAAGATTGCTAACGCTAGCAAAGATATCCTTCAAAATTGGCAGAGAAAGAAAAACCTACCAAGATAAGCAGAAACTAAAATAATTCATGAAAACTAAGCCAGCACTCAGAAAATAGTTAAATAAATAAAACACAAAGAAAAAAAGAAATACATATCAGAACCACAGGAGAAAATTCCCTTAGATGAGCAACTATGTGAAGAAGAAATGACATTATATCAAATAGAAAATATAATTCAAAATTACAGGAAACACAATGAAATCTCCATTATAATAATGAATATCAAAAGTCTTAACTCCCCAGTCAAAATACATACACTGGCAATGTGGATTAAAGAACATAATCTACCTCCATGCTGCTCGCAGGAAATTCACCTTGAAGGCAAAGATATCCATAGGCCAAAAGTGAAAGAATGGTAAAAGATATATCATGGAGTCCAGAAACAAGCAGGGGTAGCAATGCTCATATCCAACAGAGCAGATCTTGAGCCAAAACTTATCAGAAGAAACAAAGTGAGTCACTTCTTATAGGTAAAGGGAATAAGCTAACAAGAAGATATAATGATAGTAAATATACATGTTTCAAATGTGGGCACACTTTTATAAAACAAACTATTCAGAATATTTGTCTTCAGATAGACTCTAATACAATAATACTGGGAGACTTCAACCCATCTCTCACATTACTAGACCCATCTTCCACGCAAAAGATCAGTAAAGACTCTTCATACCTAAAGAACACTATAAAACAAATGAACCTAATAGGTATATATAAAATATTCAGTAGCTATGAAGATCAGGGTGGAAATTTCCTAGAAAACTGGCAACGGACCCTCCATATGTTCCAACTACAGTACTCCTGGGTGTCTTTCCAAAGAGACTGAAATAAGAATATGATAGTAATATATGCATATTCATGTTTATAGCAGCATGTCTTCTAATAGTCAAATTATAAAAGCAACCTAAGTGTCCATCAACAGATAAAAGGCTTACAAGATTATAGTATATACATACAACGGAATTCTATTTAGCAATAAAGAACAAAACTATGTTGTTTACAGGGAAATAGATGAACCTGGAGAATATTATATTAAGAGATATTAGTCAGTCACAGAAATTGAAGGGCCATATGTTTACTCTTATATACAGAAGATAGAAATTAAGGGGGATAGAGTTTAGACAATGGAGGAGAAATTTCACTGGAGCCAGGGAGGTGGTCTAAGAGACCAAGGGAAAGAATTAATGAAGGAATCACTTCCATTGACATTATATACATATGTAAAAATATTAATGCCAATCTCAAGATCATGTATGGGAAAGAGCGAAAGTGGGAAGGGAGCCAGGAGAAAGCTCATGAACTGCTGTGTTCATGGATATCACCATCACTATAAACAACTTTATGATGCAAATCTTTAATGTACCAGTAAAAGTATTAAAATATACCCATTATTCTGGAATATATGTTCAATAAATATTTGATTAAATGTTATAAAATTTTAACATAAAATTAAAAGAACCGCAGGTTTCTCTGTTTCACCTTTTGTGCTTTCCAGCTCTCAAGAAGAGAACAGCTTTGCCCCACCCCACGCCCCTGCTGAGTGCTGCCTTCCAAGGACCAAAGGCTAGGAGGTGAATCCTGCAGGAATTAAACCATCAAACAATGAACCCAAGTAAGCCTTTCTCTTTGTAAACTGATTTATTTGTGGCATTTGTTACAGTATTGTGAAGCTGACTAACAATATTGTATACTTAAAATTTATCAAGAAGGCCAATTTCATCTTGTGTTCTTAACACAAATAAATAAATGAATAAAATAAAACACCAAAGAAGAAAACTTTGAGAGGTGAAGGATATGCTTACGCCCTTGGTGGTAGGGATGTTTTCACGGGTGAACTATTTAATCCCCAAATGTATCAAGATATATACATTAAATTTGTAAAGGTTTTTATATGTCAATAATATTCTTAATAAAGTATTCTAAAATTAATAGAAAAGAGAAGTAAACGATTATTATTTCAAAAGGTACAAAAGGCAACCGAAATAAACCAACTTGCAAATTTATTTATTTATTTTTTTTAATTTATTTATTTTTGTGGTTATATTTTATTTCTGGGGTTCCTGGAAGCCCTTCTATCTCCAGGCTACACTCCCCGACCTATTTTTTTATATACGATTTTTTTTTTTTGAAACAGGGTCTCTTAAGCCAGCACAGCTGGCTTCGAACCTGCACCATCCTCCTGTCTCCACGTCCCAAGCGCGGCGATTACAAGCGTGCACCACCATGCCCGGCTCCAACTTGCAAATTAAAAAAAAAAAAAAAAAAAAAAAAAAAAAAACTTTGTCTTGTTTGCTCCTCTATAGGATTTCCTTTTTCATCTAGAGTTCCTCCTTTGGGAATTGGGTAGGGGTTAAATCAGTGATATGTATATGTATGAACACACAAGTTTTTTACCCCAATATGATGTATGAATATAATGCACCAATAAAAAATTTTAAAAAACTTTGTCAAACTAGAAGCAAAAGAAAACGGCATGATTATAACAAGGAATTTCCATAACAGATGTTCAGCAAACATTACTTAATGGTGAGTTTTTTAAACCTTAGCTCTCAAGATATAGAAGAAGATAGAATACCATCATTAGTTCTCTCCACATTATAAAAGATGTGCTACTCAGTGTAATAATGCAAGAAAGGGAAACAAAAAGCATAAAGATTACAGAAAGAAAAAAAAACTCTCCTTTTTTGTAAGTAACAATTACAAACACAAAATAATCAAAGAAAAGTGACTGTTAGAAATAAGTGACCTCACCACCACTGCCAGACACAAGGTCAATATAAAAAGTCAATCTTTGTTTTTATTTGCCAGCAACAAAAAATAAAAATGTAAATGCTATTTCCAATAGCATTAATTAATATTAAAAATCCAATTTCCATCTAATAAAAATAGGTGAAAGCTCAATTAGGCAAAGTATCAGAACAGTGGAGTGACTCTAACTCAGAATAACCGAGCATATGTTTTATCATAACTGAACAAAAGGAGCTTGAAGTTTTCAGATACAAAGTACTGACAAAGACATGGAAACTTTGAATACCTTTATTGGCTCGGTGCACATTGGGTACATGTGTTTAGTATCTTTGAACCCCATTTTCATTATTCTGTGGTCATCAAAAAGATTAAAATGTTTAAGAAGATGGAAATGCTAATACATGTTTATTGGTGACTAGGCATAGTTTATATTTACTGAAGTATCCCATTTTACCACAGGGATAGGTATAATTTAAATTATATTTGTGTGTTCATGTGTGGTACTGGGGGTTGAACCAAGAGGCATTGTACTTCTGAATTACCCTCAGTTCTATTTTATTTTGAAACAGGGTCTTGCTAAGTTGTGGAAGTCCTTGCAACATTTCTGAGGCCGGCTGCGAACCTGTAATCCTCCTTTCTCAGCCTCCCAAGTACCGGGATAACTGTCATGTGTCACCATGTGATGCTGATAAATTTTTAAAATAACATTTTTGAGAAAACATTTATAGTACCCCAGTAAACAGATAAATATCACTTATATGAATTGAGAGAGTCAATACTGCAAAGATGCCAACTCTGAGAGGACCAATAGATCCAACACAATCTAACAAAAAATTCCTAACGTGTGGAAGTGATTCTGTTAAAGAAATTGGTAAGTTGACCCTATCATTTATATTGAAATGCAAAAGGCCCAGAATTAAATAAAAAAATCTAAGTACCTTATATTACCAGTTGTCGAGATATTACAAGGTAACCAAAAGCGACAGCAGAACAACACCAACAGAAGTACCCGCAGGACTCCTGGAGGTAAGGAGAGAAACAGACCCAGAGGTGGTGCAAGGTTTGTACAGTAAGGTGTGCAACGGGGCAGGGTGGTCCCGAGAGAACAGTCCTGAGGTTAGTGGTGTCTATGTAGTATTATATGAACCTTGATCTTTGCCTGATCCATGCAGCAGAAGGAAGCCCAGACATACTGTGAATCCTAATAAGAAAGTAAAACAGCAAAACTCGTCAGGAGAAAAACTAGTGAGTATCATCATTACCTTAAGTAACTTTCTTTTACAGTACACATATAGGTACCAACCATAAAAGAAAAAAATTATATATGCAACAGACTATATTAAAATAAAGAATGTCGGTTCATTAAAAGGTACGACTAAGAAAGTGAAGACAGTCAGGAGTGGCGGCCCATGCCTGTGATCCCAGTACTTAAAAGCTGAGACAGGAGGATCATAGGTTCAAGCCCAGCCTCAACAGCTTAGCGGGATCCTCAGCAACCTAGTGAGATGCCGTTTCAAAATTAAGAAAAAATTAAGAGGCTCAGGGGTGGATTAGAGGTAAAATGCCACTGGGTTTAATTCCCAGTACAAAAAGAATGTAAAGAAGGACAGAAAGATGGAAGGACAGAAGGAAGAAGGAGAGAGAGAGGGAGGGAGGGAAAGAGGACTAAAGGAAGGAAGAGATGAATGGACGGAAGGCACTCAAAGAATCATATTCGAAAAAATATCAAGAAGACCTACAAAATGGCAAAGATAATAGCAGACAACCAAAAGAAAACCTTTGCAATGGGCACTTCACAACAGAGGAATCCAAGTGGCGTATAAATGTTTGTGAAGATGCTGTATTTCAGTACATCAGGGAAATTCAAATGAAAATCACAAAGTGATACCAATACAGGCACCACAACGGAAAGACAAGGAAGAGAAAGAACACCAAGTACCAGATGAGATGTGGTGCGATTACAAGTCTCAGAGTTGTAATTCACTACTGGTCGTCATACAAGGTAGAACAACCACTTTACAAAGTCTCTGGAGCGTAACCAAGATGAAGCATACACGTATCTCATCATCTATCATTTTGTTTCGAGTTAATATTCATCAGGAACAAATATGTGGCCCCAAACATATGTAGCACAACACCCATAGCAATACTTCTGCTAATATCTCAAACTGCAAAGGAAAAAAACGTAAATTTGTAGGATAATAAATAAATAAATCATGGTATATTCATAAAATAAAAGGCTACATAAAAATTTTAAAGCGCTATACAGATTGGCACAGAAGATTTTCACAGACATTATGCTAAGCAAAAGAAGCCAGACATGAAATAATGCGTACTGTTTTATTTGAAAGATATAGGACCAGAACACTCAGAACTTGCCCAAGGAGTATGGTCCCCTATGGTGGGCAACAAGGGAAAATGGGGGTTTCTTGGGTCCTCATAATGACCTGGGTGCTAGTATCGCAGATGTATTTGTAAAAATCCACTGAGCTGTACTCTTATGATTATATATATATTTATTTTCCTGATTATGTTGTAGGTCAATAAAAGTTTGCTTTAAAAGTTTATTGGTTCAATAAATGGAACCACAACACTGGATACCAATATGTCAAAGATTGAGGCTGGCCCCACACATGATACCATAAACAAAAACAAGCTCAAATGGGTCAAAGACCTAAACACAACAGCTAACACCCCAAAACTTAGGTGAAAATCTACACGACACTGAATTTGACAATGCCATGTCACCAAAAACACAGACAAGAGAAAAATCACAAATTTAAATACAGAAATTCACAAATTTTAATTTTGACTTCAAAATTAAAAAAAAAAATGTTTGTGCATCAAAGAGCACTGTCAAGAAAATGTAAAAATAACCCAAACGGAAATGGAGAGGACATTAGAAAACCATGTACCTAATAAATGATTAATATCTAGAATACATCAAGAATTCATGAAACTTAACAGCAAACAAATAGCTTAATCTAAAAATTGTCAAAGGACTTGAGTAGACATTTCTCCAAAGATAGCCAACGATATGAACCAAGGGCCAAAAGATATGAAAAGAGGCTCCGCGTGCACTCATCATAGGAAAGTACAAATGAAAGCCACAAGGAGACTTTGCTTCACACCTTGCAGGAGGGTTACTCTCAAAAATGCAGATTATGATAAATGCTGATGTGATGGAGAGTCTGGACTGTCAACTTGACTGAATCACAAAACATCTATGATTGTGCGACTCTGGGCGGGCTGATGAGATGGTTGGTTTATGTAAAGGCAGATTGAAGGGGAAGTCAGCACAGTTCTGACAGGCGCTGCATCTGGATGAAACAAGGAGAAAGCAGCTTGAAAACACGAGAAAACCATGTACCTAATAAATGATTAATATCTATATCAAGAATTCATGAAACTTAAGAGCAAACAAACAGTAATCTAAAAATTGGCATGCATGATTCTTCCTAAAGAAAGTAGGTCTGAGATCTCGGTTTTCAGCTTTTCAAGTGAGATCTTCTCCGTCATTTTCTCCAGAGACTTCCCCAGCATTTCCATCTTGGACTGGGACTGAATTAGTGGTTGCTAATTCTGAGACTTCATCTCCTAGACCACTTGAACAGCTGTTGCTTCCTCTGGCTTTCCTCATAGAGGCGGCAACTTGGGACGACATGCTTTGACTGCAAGCTGTTTTAATAAATCCTCCTTTTCCATCTTCTTCTTCTGTGAGTCCTGGTATTCTAGCAAACCCTAACCAACACAACTGGCAAGAATGTAGATAAATCGGTGCCCTGCTCATTACTCGAGGGAATGTGATATGGTGTAACCGCTGTAGAAAACAATATGGTGGTTCTTAAAAGACCTTGAACAGAATTACCTTATGACGCCACAATTCAGTAGATGCACACTAAAAGGAACCGACAACAGGAATCCAAAGAGAAAATTGTGCACAACTGTTCACACCAACATTATTCACAATCAGCAGAAGGTAAACAAGACCCGAAAGACCACTGACGCATTAAGAGATAAAATGTGGTATAAAATGCAACAGAATATCATTCAGTCTTAAAAATATAAAATTCTAGAACACACCGCAACATGAATACAACTGGAGAACATTTTTCTGCACCAAAGAGCTGCAAGCAAAAGAATAAAATTGCATGACTCCTCTTGCAGGAGGTACCTAGAACTATCAAATTCACAGAGACGGAAAACAGAACGGCGGTTACAGGTGCTGGGAAAGAATGTTGTGGGAAATTATGGCTTGACGAGGACAGAGTTTCACCCTGGAACGATTTAAAGGTCCGGAGGTGGCTGCTGCGGATGGTTGCACAGCTACGTAAATGTACTTAATTCCACTGAATTATACACTTAGAAAGCACTGGAGTAAGAAAATGTGCCGTGCATATTCTACCATAAAAGTTGATATGGGGAAAATTATTGAAAATGTTTTTCTAGCCCTGAGAGCAATTGCTGGGAATGTAAATGAATTGCCCCCTTCTTTAAAAAATGAGATTACATTTTTTTTTACTTTTCTCTACTTCCACTCCAAATATGTACACAAAAAATGGCCACTTCCAACGTCTTCTGTCATATCTCTTAAAATCTGAAGCACCTGAGTATTTAGTGCTCATAGTCAACAATCCCAATTCCATTCTCATTCTGTCTTGCGGCAATTCTGTCCTCTTCACCAACCAAATCTGCTCATCTTTATGAGTCAGATCTTTGGGCTCTGTTTAGTTCCATTAATTAATGAATTCACTGCAAACAGTGCAGTCCCATCAGGTTCTCAACAAATTTTCGGTCTTTATTAGCTATGCAAACATTGAGAGCCTAGTATGATAAAAGGAGGCAAATATTCTCACACTAGGTAGGTAAACTTCCATCTCACAAGCTCTGTGTTCTGATCTGGGAGAATAAAGAAATCAGCTGTAATGTTAATTGGAAATCTACTGTGATCATTTGCCATTTGTAGCACCCCAACATCTGGGTCATTTCCCACATGTCGAGTGCTGACGTCCCCAATGCAGGGGCCAGAAAACCTGGCAGCCAGGCTCCCTTAAAGATAGAACATAGACAGTGACATACCTTCAACCAGGAAAATAGGGAAGGAAGGTCATAAACACCGTCGTTTTCCCCACTGCTCACTATCTTTCCCATATACTGAGAATATAAAGAAGAGGAGCCATCGTAGCTAGCCTCATCGCTGGGGCAGATAGAAAATACTTCTTTGGGCAACTCTATGATCTGTCAAAATATTTTTCTTCTTAGGTTTCATTTTTTTCCTAAGTTGTTCTTCATATATGCCTAAAGAACAATTAGATATCATACAGTTCATATAAATTCTAATTTGAAAAGTCAAATACCTCTTGTGACCCTTAGAATAAACTAAATGAACAAAATTATAGTTTTATAATAAACTGAACAAAACATATGTAATTATAACTTACCACAAATAAACACAACTTAGTTCAGTACTCTTTAAAAGGGCACGTTCTGTTTCACTAGCTCCGTACATATTTTGCCTGTATTAAACAGAATCTTGACAAACTATAAAGAAAAATATACTGGCTTGCTGCTGTTCATGGAACTCAAAGATACAAATCAACCGAACTGACTCTAAAAGCACAGTTTTCAAAAGACCATGATTAAAGCAGAAAATCCTATGCACACTACTAATAACACTTATATTCTGCTCATTATTTTCAATAAGCATTCTTACTATAGAAGTTTGATATGCATGATGAGGCAAGAATTTTATGAACTTTAGTTAAACAGATGGGATGAAATAAAAAAGTACAAAATATGCGTGAGTGGGTTTTTTAATGAATTCCATCAAGAACACACTCAGCAAGTTTCTTAAAGATTTTAAATAAATTGAATATTCATTTAAATTTTTTTCTTTTTTTTTTTTTTTTGCGGGACTGAGGATAGAATCCAGGGGCATTCTACCTCCGAGCTACACCCCCAGCTCAATTTTTTATTCTTATTTTGAAACAAGGTCTCACCTAGTTGCAAAGGGCCTCTCACTAAGTAGCTGAGACTGGCCAAGAGCCAAGATCCTCCTGTCTCAGCCTCCCAATGCTGGGATTATAAGCATGTGCCACTATACCTGGTTTAAAACATCTTCAATTAACTACCAGAAAGTAAGCATATTTGATCCTTTTATTTATTATTTTTTTTTGGAAAGGGAATGCCTGAAAGTCAAAGTACTGGATAGGAATAACTTTCTTTCATTTTTCTCGACAAAGCACTTCGGAACTCAAGCACAGCAGATAGCAATTTGTAAAGATGCTTGACAATCCACTACCACTAAAGGTCTGGACAGGCCCTTCGTGGGCGTCTCCTACAAAAGAACTGTGGGACCAGGCATCCTTGACATGGCCTGCATTATCCCTTGAACATGTATCCATCACTTTCCTACATCAACCTCTGTCTTTGTCTCTGGAAAAAACATAAAGTTTTGGAAAACAGAATACATTTTCTAAAGAACTACGTTTGATGTAGCCTACAAGGACATAGGGGCTAACTTCACTTAAAATGTATCTCAATAACCTCAATTCTGCCTGGTGTGGTGGTAGAGCCCTATAATCCCAGTACTTGGGAGACCGAGACAGGAGGATCACAGGTTTGAAGCCAGCCTCTGCAGCTGGGAGAGACTCTTGGCAACTCAGTGATACCCTGTTTCAAAATTTAAAAAAAACATGAAGTAGGACTGGTGGTATACCTCAGAGGTCAGTCACCCCTTGGTTTAATCCCCAGTAACACGCACATAAAAACAAGAATTTAATTCTATCCATTTTATATATTTGATTTTAAAAATCCCTGAGATTTAAAAAATCCATGAACTTGCCGGGCGTGGTGGCACACGGTTGTAATCCCCACGCTTGGGAGGCAGAGACAGGAGGATCACGCAGGTTCGAAGCCGGCTGCGCGCGCAGGCTTAGGAGACCCTGTTTCCAAAATTTAAAAAAATGTAAAAATAGGTCTGGGAGTGTAGCCCGGAGGTAGAAGGGCTTCCAGGAACCCTAGTACCACCAATATAAATAAATAAATAAATAAATAAATAAATAAATAAATAAATATAAAATAAATTAAAAATCCATGAACTTGGCCGGGCATGGTGGCACACACTTTTAATTCCTGTGCTTGGAAGTCAGAGACAGGAGGATCCGGCAGATTTGAAGCCAGCTGTGCTGCTTAAGAGACCCTGTTTCCAAATTAGACAGTATAAAATAGGTCTGGGAGTGTAGTCCGAGGTAGAAGGGCTTTGCATAGCCCAGAGGTAGAAGGGAACCCCAGTACCACCACTAAAAAAAAAAAAAAAAAAAAAAATCCATGAATTTATATGATTTATGACTAAACAGAGTGCTGGGCAAGGATAAATCTTAGCACCCCCAGTTTATCCTCATTTGAATTACTTTTCTAATTCATGCAGAACAAAGGAGTGAGCCCTTACTCTAATACTCTGGGCCTGAAAGGGGATTTGGCCCCAGGGGGAGGGTAGCATGTGCTTGGACCCCAAGGTCGGCCTGCTCTCCCCACAGAACACCGTAGCCTGTCTTCCTTTTACCTCTCCCTTGGGCATCTGCCCCCAGCTCTCTCTCTGGTTACAAATAACAGCCCTAGCAGCCATCTAGACCTCCTGTGCTGTACACTTTCAAATCCAAAATAATTCTGTAGCATTCCCTGTGTATAAGCTATGGCGTTATAACGTGGTGCAAGGGACTGCTGGTGCTCCACAGGAGCTTTAGGGAAGCAGAGCACTGTGCTCTAGCTCCAGGGAAAGCCTGGGGCGAGCCTGGGAGAGGAGATAACTACCCCACAGCACACTGCGCAGACCAGCCTTCTGCCAACCTGCTCGGTATTACAGCTGCAATATTTGTCTGGGCATCCTCCTTATCAGCAATTTTTTTTTTTTTTTTTATTTGCTGGGTCAAGGCAAACATATTTGCTTTTCTTTCTACTTTATCCAAAGTATTGCTATCAAGTTTGTTCCCAGCCTGTGAAAGTTTATGCTAAAGTAAACAAAAACAAAAAAACGTAATTGATGTCGGGCACGCTTGTAATCCCAGCATTCGGGAGGCTGAGACAGGAGGATTGAGATTCGCGGACAGTGTCAGCTACTTAGTGAGGCCTTTGCAACTCAGTGAAACCCTGTTTCAAATAAAGAATAAAAAGTAGGGCTGGGGGTATAGCTCAGAGGTAAAATGCCCATGGGTTCCATCCTCAGTGCTGGAAAAAAAAAGGTAATTTAAAAAACCCACTTATCTTTGTGTGTGTGTGTGTGTGTGTGTGTGTGTGTGTGTGTGTAGTACTACGGATGGAACTCAGGGTCATTTTACCTCTGAGCTATACCTCCAGTCCTATTTTTATTCTTTTATTTTGAAACAGGGTCTCACTGATTTTCAGAGGGCCTAAGTAGCTGAGGCTGGCTTTGAACCTGCAATCCTCCTGTCTCAGCCTCCCAAATGCTGTAATTCCAAATGTGCGCCTCCACACCCGGCTTCCCGCTTATCCTAAGCAGAAACCGCACTGATGGGCTGGAGTCTTTCACACTGTGATCTATTTTCCTGGCTATTTTCTCATGAAATCTTGAAATACTTTGTGAAATTCCTAAGTCGTTACTGGGAAGACATTTAAAAGAGAAAATTTATAAATACGCATAATAAAAAGTCCTCAACAGTGAGCTAAGTAGGATCTTCTTTCCACTCTGCGGTTTATTTAATTTGGTATCTTTCCTGTGATCCCAGCCTCCCCATCACCTCCAGCCAGCTGTCTCTTCTAGTACCAGGTAGTAAGGCTCAGAGAGGGAAAGGGCTCTTGTTCTTAATGGGATGCAAGAGCCTTCTGCATGCTGATTGCCTGATTTTAAATGGCCCTGATCAAAAGGCTCCATACACATAAGCAATTGTGAAAATTTCCTTCAACTACTAGGTCCTAATTACCCCAATCAGGACTTTTGAAAAAAAATCATCAGAGAAAATTTAAACCGTGTGCATGAAACACAGGGACTGGCAGGATTTTCTGGTCACCTGATAGATAAATTGGTTGCTTCAGCAACACGGATTATGTAAAATGCATAAATCGTGATGTAGCCATCAAAACTGAATTGCTCATGTATCCATCCATCAAAGGCTTTCTCTTCAGGCTGACTTCAATGACTGCCTCAAATTTCAGAACATATCCTCATAATCTCACCGTTCTTTTCCTGTTCCATGTGAACACACACAACTGTAATCACTAAAGAATTCACCCTTAAGTCAGTTCGGCCTCTACGGAGATCAGTGTGGAGATTCCTTAGAAAACTGGGAATAGATCCACCATAATGATCCTGCTGTACCACTACTGGGTATCTTTCGGAAGGGACTGAACCCAGAAAACTACAGTAATATATGCACGCCCATGTTCATAGCAGCATAATTCACAAAAGCCAAACTACAGAACAAACCTAGATGTCCATCAAGAGATGAGTGGATTACAAAACTGGGGGGAATAAACACAGTGGAATTCTACTCAGCAAAAAAGAAGAATAAAATTACATCATTTGCAAGAAGATGGAAGGACCTGGAGAACATTATGTTAAGTGAGATCAGCCAGTCACAGAAAGTGAAGGGTCCTATGTCTTCTCTAATATGTGCAAGCTAGGGAGTAATTGGAATACCAGAGGGACCTTGGGGAGGAAGGGTTGGGGAGGAGAAAGACCTAGGTTTATTAATGGGACTACTACCATCGATTACGTATACACATGTGAATATACCATTGTCATCTGGGCACTTGGTATTGAGAGGGAGGGAAATGGTGAAGGGGTGGAGGGGAGACACCAAGTACTGTGTGCATGTATGTCATGGTCAAGATGATTTACATTATGATGCCAGACTATAAGGCATCAATAAAAGAAAAAGAAAAAAAAAGAATTTCCCCAACCAAGTGTTAGACAGATGAAGACAAGCCCAGGACACTCCATGAAGGTGTCCACCCTCTCTCGTAGTCTCACCTACCCTTTTCCTCCATCCAGCTGGAGAAATAAAAACTTCACTATCAATTAAGCAGCTTTAAGCTATGTGCTCTCCTCCTCAGGGAGGTAAAATCTCATGTATAAAATCATCGGGTTAAGCTCCCCTAGAAAATGATTTTTTACAACCTCTCCCATTCTTTTCTAAGTCTAGTCTAGGTCTAACTTGTACTTTACCAATAATATCTATGAAATAAACTGATGTTCGATGGAAACAATTTTTAAACTATGGGTGCAAGTCAATCTGACCATCTTACTTTACAGAAAAAGAAGCTGAGGCCAAAACTACGGAGACAAGAGCTCTCAGCTGGATGACCCAGACTCGAGTCCAGAACACAGGCCTGAACTCACTCCAGGGCTTTGGAGCTCACTCCAGGGCTTCCTGGCCTCACTCCACGGCCTGTGAAAAGTCTTCTCCACGAAGGTCAGGAATGATTACAGGGGCCACACTTCAAAGCAGATTACTCAAAAAACCCACACTGTTTGAGAATAGAGTTTCAAAGAAAGAGTTGACCCCAAATAAAGAGAGCTGTGTCTAAAGTTCCCAGGATCCGTCCCAAATTCCAGGGCTCTTCCAACTAAACTCATGTCCTTGTAAAGTCTAACCAGATACAGGCTTCAGAAAGTCTACAATGAGCAAACTACTCTTCAAATACAGACTGCCCTTTTTGCATATAAACAAAGCAAATAAAAGGAGAGTTCCCCTGGGAAGTAAAGGGACCAGAGGGGAGCAAGAATGTGCTGCCCTGGGGCTCCATAGGAGAGTCCTTCTAAAGATGGGGGAAGCAGAAGGGTGGCTAACTGGGCAGGCAGGTTTGCAATCTTTATTTCTAGTTTTTTAAATATTCCAGTTGAAGCCCGGCATGGTGGCACATTCCTATAATTCCAGTACTTGAAAGGCTGAGATGAAGGATCATGATCTCAAAGCCAGTCTCAGCAACTTAGTGAGGCTCTCAGTAATTTGGTGAGACCCTGTTTTCAAATAAAAAATAAAATAGGGCTGAAAATGTAATTTGGAGGTAAAATGTCGACCCTGAGTCCAACCTCCAGACACATACATACACACACACATACACACACTGGGTGATAGTGTCCTGGTAGAACTTCAGATTATGGAGCTGTCTTGCAAATAATGGCATTTTGTTCTTTCCATATTTACTGATTAAAACTCAATGATTTCATTTTGTCAGCTCCTTATGTAGCCTAGATCTACAACATAAGTTTATTTAATCAGTCATGTTAAATATTCCAAACTTATTTTAAAATGTAAAATTATATAATTTATTTAATTCTCAGATCAAAATTTAATTATGACCTCAAACATTTACTTAATTTATTCCTTAGCAAATAGCAGAAAGAAACGGTCACTAAGCATTTTTTTCCATTTGCACATAGATTACACTTTGGAAGGGAAGATAAGACATGACATATTTAAAATGGAAAAAGAAATCATTTTTCTAAAGCATTTGAAATAAGTCATTTGTTCTAGATATTTCTGAGAGGAGTTTTACAACGAATCCATTTTAACCCTCTGAAAGCACTCCCAGAGAAAAACTGAACAGAATGAGACTTCAGTGCTCTGCTGAAGCACTAGGTAACCAAAGAAGAGACTCAGTGCTGGACAGACAGACTTCTCAACCAGAGAGGCTGCCTTCTCCACCCCTCCCCTGCACATCCCTCCATGTGTGCGGGAGCAGAGGGCAGCTACTCCTGGCATGAGGGTGTGTGGCTGGGAACGTGGCCTTATCTCCTTCCTCTCTGCATTTCAGTTACTTCAGTGTGAGTTGGCCACTCATAACCACCAATGACATACTCATAGCAAACTGGCAAGGTGATGCTCCATCTGATATATATAATGTCTAATGTGGAAACTGACTCGCCAATGCACAGGAGACAGGGGACTAACTATATCAGACGCTCCCCTCTCCTGCAGGGCTCCACTTGTCTAGGCTCCCATAGATCAAAACCTCAAAAACTACAGAAGTAATTAACTTGGAAGAGAGATGTATCACTTTCATGTTATAACAAGAAAAGCTGCAAGACTAGAGCTTGGGTGAGAAGAAGAAAGAGGATGACATGAGAGTAGGAGATGGTGCTGGAGTGACCGTGACTTAACGTGTGCATACGTGTAGTTAAACTGCTATCACATGAGTCATTGGCCTGATTCTCTCAGGAATGATGCCAGGTAGTTAGCCTGAGTGATGCTGCTAATGATGATGATGGTGATGGTGATGATGATGATGATGATGATGATGATGACGATGATGATAAAGAAGCTGCTGCTGATGCTGATCAGGTGGTGGTACCACAGGTAATCACAGAAATAGCAACATCAGCAACGCTGATGAAACACAACCTGAGTCCTGGCATAAAGCTCAGGACCATGCCACACAGAGCAGCAGAGCCAAGACTTGAACACAGATCTGCTCACACTAAACTCAATTAGCTTTTCAGTACAAATAGTAAGGACCATCTACCCGACTCTCCTCCTAACATCTTTTTCAGGTATCGTCTAATCTCGCCGTCCCTCACACACTCCACCCCAATATCCATATATTTACATGTGAAGTTGCCCCATATGTCTATGACTGTAGCCCCTGGCTCTGTAGCTGGGCCCAGGGGTGGCCTCCAGATTCAAGCTGGACAAATCAGATTCCTTACTGAAAAATGTATAAACAGAACTAAGGCATCATCAGCCCTTCTCTGAGTAACTGGTTGTAACTGGGATTACTGTAAACTGGGATTACTGACAGAACAATATTCATCGCATGGAAGTGGAGAAAAATGACTGTAGTAAAGAAAAAGAAAAAGGAGACTGAAGGGGATATACGAAGAAAAATAGAGCAGAGTCTTCATCGGAGCACCAATCTTGGGCTCTGCCCCCTGGACTGCCCATAAACCCATCCACAGATTCCACGACCAGCCTTCTCTAGAAGGTACCACCAACGTACCACCTCTGGCCACCTCAGGTTGCCCCGGGCAACCAAAGGGCCTAAAGTAGAAGATGTAAGTTGAGGAGCAGGTGCACCAGCAGACTTCACCTACATCATCTCTGTAGTCTGCCTGCTGGGCACCCCTTCTCCTGCTGTTAACAGCGTCCCCTCTGTTGGAAAACTGTCCCTTCCCCACCATTCACCACAGGCATGTGAATCTCTTAGAGGATGGCTACCTTCAATAATAATAATCAAAAGAATTCTGTG
This sequence comes from Muscardinus avellanarius, assembly GCF_963383645.1. Classification (NCBI taxonomy): domain Eukaryota; kingdom Metazoa; phylum Chordata; class Mammalia; order Rodentia; family Gliridae; genus Muscardinus; species Muscardinus avellanarius. The sequence continues at coordinate 60,024,752 of NC_137803.1, forward strand.
ACATCTCTGTGAAGTGTCCTTACAACCACTTACTAAGTGAACTTCAGAGAAATTAAGCATCTTGGCCCAAATTACACCAATGGATGATACCGCTGACAACCAAACCCAAGAATCCCTGACATTAAAATACACCTTTCCAGTACACTCCTTCCCCTTCCTTGTAACTTACAATGTCTTTATGATCAATTATTAAATTTTGCAAATTATCAATCAGTACTTACAGTAGATGTACTGGAAAGAAATGTGGGGAAGCAGTATAAAATATGGCAAGCCAGATGTGGTGGGCATGCTTGTAATCCCAGTATTTGGGAGGCTGAGACAGGAGGCAATTCAAGGACAGCCTCAGCTCCTTAGTGAGGCCCTTCACAACTCAGTGAAACTCTGATTCAAAATAAAGAATAAAAAATAATGCTGGGGGTTGTAGCTCAGAGGTAGAATTCCCCTGCGTTCTATACCCAGTACTGCAAAAAAATAAACTGAATAAAATAAAATATAGGAAAACAGCTAGGCACAGTGGTGCACACCTGTAATCCCAGTATTTAAGAGGCTGAGACAGCAGAATCACAGGTTCGAAGCCTGCCTCAGCAACTTAGTAAGATTCTCATCAACTAATTAGCAAATTAGCAAAATCTAGCTTCCAAATAAAAAATAAAATCCCTATGGGGATGTAGCTTGGAGATAGACTCAATCCCCAGTACCACAAAAATAATAAAAAATAATAAAATATGGGGAAACCAATGCAAATTCTTATTGGAATTGCTAAGTCACAATTTCTAAGCTAAACTGGCTTTGGGGGATGAAGGGTGAGGAAGGTGAAATGTGTGCATGTGTTTTGTGTTATTTTTTTTTTCTTGAAAACGAGGTGAGTCTGCAGACTCTGCTCAGCGACTCAGCCACCTGCCGTGAACTGCGGCAGAACAGCCTCTGTTCTGAAGCACCTTCCCGCAGTTTATGTGAAAATGAGGATTTTCTATGAAATCTTACAGAGATAATGGTCTAGTTCAAATATCAGGGACAAAGGTAAATGCTAGACACAGACATTTTGTCCCCAATAGAAAACTAAATAAGAAAAATCACCCAAACCCAGTCCCATCTCAGTTTCGCAGCTGGCAAACTGGCCGTTCACAGCAAGAGGATAAACACGCTTTGTTTAACCACAGAAGCCTTTCTTCCAGCACAGTCTTTTATGGAAGCCCAGGTATGAAGTGTTGGAAACAGAGCCTGTCCACTTGCTATCTGCACCCCACAGCCCCGGGCTGCAACTCCAGAAGCCTCGTGTCTTTTCAGCCCATCTCCAAACTGCACGACTTTGAGACTGAAAAGCCTCAAAAGCTGCTGAAAGCCCAATGTGGAGAGTAACTGAAATCAAACAGTACAGCCGCCCAGCCAAGCTTGGAAGCTCAGAGGGAATGGTAACAACATCCGACTTGCCGAGGGCTACTGTGTGCCAAGTTTCCAAATGCTTTCCTCTCTCTCTCTTCTCCATCTTTCTTTCTTCCTTCCTTCCTTTCTTTCTTTCTTTCTTTCTTTCTTTTCTTCCTTTCTTCCTTCCTTTCTTTTTTTCATGTTACTGGGGATTAAATGCAGGAGTACTGTATCACTGAACTACACCCCATCCCTATTTTTTAAGTTTATTCTGAAACAGGTCCTCCACAGATTGCCCAGGCTGGCTTCCATCTTGTGGTCCTCTGTCTCAGCCATCCAAGGAGCTGATATTGCAGGTGTGTGCTACCACACCTAAGTTAAGAGGGATTTTCAAAGTGTGGTCTGGGGGCTCCTGGGGGCCCTCAGTGGCTTTTTTAGGGCATGCTGGATGCCCTACCTGTACCACTTTTGTTATTCATGTTGGCCTAAAGTTTCCTTACACTTAAACCAGCACTCACACCACACTAGCCAAACGCAGAAACATAGTAATTCAGTTGTGTTTATAGAGCCAGACATTAAAGACATTTGTAAAAATGTAAGCTACTACCACTTGTATGATTAAATACTTGTGTTCCAGAAAATATCATCTTTATAAAAATACTATGTATGGAATGAGTTCAAGCTGGGCATAGTGTCACATACCTGCAATCCCAGCTCTTGGAAGCCTGAGAAAGGAGGATCGCAGGTCCCATGTCAGTGCATGGCACCTTAGTGAGACCTTGTTTCAAAGTAAAAAAAATAAAATGGGGCTCAGGGTATAGCTCAGAGGTAGACCTTCCCTGGTTTCCAACCCCCAGTACCACAAAAAATAAACAAGTTGATTGTTATTTTAAGTAAACTAATACATATTCTTATGTTGTTCTATCATAAATTGTAATACAATAAACATTGATGCATACAAAATATGCATACTAATAAAAAGACATTTGGGCTTCTCAGTCTTTAAGAGTTCCAAGGCCGAAATGTTTAAGAACTGCTGTTTTAATATGTAGTAACTAATGATTTATGTCTATAGGAACAGAGAGTCCACAGTTCAAATCGCAAAGCTTCAGTTTGACTTGTTGATAGAAGCCAGAGCCACGGGGAGCTTTTCCTTTTCACTTAAGTCCTCAGGATTAAATGAACTGTCAAACTTTAAAACTGTCAAATTTGATTATGCCCTATTTTTAAGCATAAATTTACACACAAATGTGACCAAAAGAATATATTTCTGTGGCATATTTTAACTAGGATTAATTATAACACTTAAAAGTTTGTCATATAGTTTCTGTATAATACCTACTAATTTCCTAACCACAATGTCAGGCTTCAGTAGCTAAGTCTTTAATATCTAAGCAATTTATGTTGATGCCTTATATTTATAAACTAAATTTGGGGTATACTTTGAAAGCAGATATGGAAAACACAGACAACTTTCATACAAAAAAATAAACAACCAATAAGCAAATATGGGGACAATATTTTGTTTGATCAATTTTGGGTACTGGAAATTGAATCAAGGAGTATTCTACCTCTAAGTTATATCCTACATTTAATTTTTAATTTTTTATATTTTGAAACAGGATCTCACTAAGTTGCTGAGGCTGACCTCAAGCCTGCAGCCCCATCTCAGCCTCCCAAGGACTGGGATCACAGACATGCACCACTATGATCAGCTATGAATATTTTTTAATGATATATTGTGGCAAGAAAGATAATAAACATAATGTAGGTTTTCAGTGTAAATAAAACATGTCTTTGTGCTGCTAGGTATATGTCTTTTTAAATTACATCAGAATGTGTATACTTTTCTTAAAGCAATTACAATTATCATCAGAAACAGCTATTACATGGCAAGATTATCACATGGTGTGAGATATATATATTTTATATATATTTTATATATTTATATATTTTATATAATTTTTATATATTTAATATTTTATATATTTTTATTTTTATATATGTTTATATATGTGTGTATGTGTATATATATATATATATATATATATATATATATATATATTTTATGCAACAGATGTGCTTCCTTCCGGACAAAACGCTTTATAAAGGTTACAAAGGTATGTTTTTAGAGGCAAGAGAGAGAGAGAGAGAGAGAGAGAGAGAGAGCGCTCAATAAAGAAATACAGGGTCCTATGGAGTCTAAGGAGCTGTTATTTTCCTTCTACCTTTGTGACAAAGATAACACATTATAAAGTTGAAGAGAAATATGAGTACATTGATCCTAAGTGCACATGGTAATAATTATTTTTATCCTTTTATTGGTGTGTTATAACCTCACATCATTACAGATTTCATAGTGCTGGTGCCATGCATGCTCCTAGCACTTGGTGGGCTTTCCCCGGCTCCTCCCCATCCTCCCTTTCCCCAAACCTGAAGCTGAGATTGACACTGGTATTCTCACATATGTGTGCAATGTCAGTAGAAATGCTCCTCCACTGGCCCTCCCTCCTTCACCTCTTCCCCTAGACTACCTCCCTATTCTACTGGGGTTTCTCCTCCATTATCTGCTGTATCTTCGGCATCCCGAATACTCCCTAGCTTCCACATAGGAGAGCATGGCTAACCTCACTCAGCAAAATGTTCTCCAAGTCCGTCCATTTTCTGGCAAATGACATGATTTTGTTCTTTATTGCTGAATAAAATCATATTGTGTGTATATATCGAATAATTGTGTAATCCATTCATCTTTTGATGGTCACCTAGGTTGATTCCATAATTTGACTACTGTTAATTGTGCCACTATAAATATAGATATGTGTATATAATTATAATATTCTGATTTCAGTCCCTTTGGAAAGATACGCAGGAGTGGTATAGCTGGATCATATGGTGGACCCATTCCTAATTTTCTGAGGAATTACACACCAATCTCCATAATATCAGCACTAACTTGCTATCCCACCAAAAGTGTATAAGAGTTCCTATTTCCCCACATCCTAGCTAGAATTGGCTAGAATGAATTGAATTCTTGGCAAGTGCCATTCTAACTGGGATTAGATTAAACTCAATTTAGTTTTTGAGTTGGAAATCTCTGATTTCTAATGATGTTGAACATTTTTTTCATGTATTTATTGGCGATTTGTATCTTTTCTTTTGTGAAGTGCCCATACAGTTCCGTTGTTGCCCATTTCTTGATTAAGTTATTTTTTTAATCTTGAGTCTTTGAAGTACGTTGTATATTCTATATATTAGTCCTCTATCAGAGGGATAGATGGCAAAGGTATTTTCCCATTTTGTAGTCTCTCTCTTTAGACTTTTGATGATTTCCTTTGATAAGCAGATGTTTTTAGTTTAATGTCATATCATTTATTAATTCTTTTTTTAACTTCTTGACTCTGAAGGTCTTATTGAGGAAGTTTCTACCTATATATTGGAGTGTTGAAGTTGGTCAAAAAAGACCAGAGACTTTGAAGTTATTTGAGGGTATTTATTTATTATTTATATCTTGCCCAGGGCCTCTAAATGTTAGAGGGTGACAGCCAGAGAAGACCACTCAGACCTTAGCCAAGTGGAGAGTGTTTATTTGCCAGCACGTGATGACACTGGAGGATGTTCAGTCCTGAGTGAAGCCTCAGGGTTCCTCTTAATGTCAGCATCACAAACTCGGGAGTAAAGAGTTTAGGTTCTCACAGATACGGACAACTCCCAACAGTTTCTTTCAGTGGGTGTGCACATCCAGTGGAAAGTACAGAAACCAGAAATAGCACTGGGCAGGAACTCAGCGGCCCATGTCGGTCACTTCTACTGTCCATCTTTCGGTTGTTTTAAGGATACGGTTCCTGACGACCTTTGTTTCCCGGCAGGTGCGAGCTAAGCAGGAGTTAGAGAAGCCAAACAGGAAGTACGCATGACTAGCCAGGCACCTGGTGATGAATGTAAGTTCTCAGTGCCTTGGGGTCCCCTAGGGTCACATCATGGCATTACTGAAGCTAAGGCCTCGGCTCACTTCATCCCATTCTCCAATGGTTCTATGGGCATGAGTCAAATCGTGGCCTCATTGTGGGATCGGGGATTGTGTTGTCCCATAAGCACTAGAAGCTTGACATAATTAATTTTTAGAGTACATATTTTGTGAGGCAGTTAGTTAGGCAGGGTCCTGCTGTTAGACTAGAGGCAGAAGAGTAAGTGGGCCTGCCAGAGCTGTGATTAAAGCAGTTGACCATGGGGACCGGGAGAACAGAGACTGATACTAATTGGCTTTTTTTTTTTTTTTTAATGTTGTTTTTAACTAAGGCCAAACTCTCCCAAATTATTTCCAACTGGTTGGCATAGAAACAACAGGTTTTTCCTGGGGCCATACATAAGCCCCCTGTATTATAAATAGGAGAACTAGGCCTCTCTGGTTCTGGAGTACTACCTCTGCTAAAGAATCTAGTTGCATTTCTAGTCTAGAGAGGGAGTTTTCTAAGTGTCCTAGGTCAGTGTCAATTTGAGCACTGAGTTTCTGGAAGTTTTGATCTCCTATCATTAGGCTGAGATTCCAATAGCCGCAGACTCAGCTATTCCAGCACTAACTAGGGTTGGGACTAGAACGTCCCCTCCTTTTAATCTTATCCTGTCCTGCATCCAGGCTGAGATGGATCCCACCTCAGTCCCATTATCTACATCTATCTGGGCAGTGATATGACTAGGATAAAGTGTGCCAGCCAGCCCTTGCTCCATCATGTCAGAAGTTGCTCATTTGTTCAAGCCATTTGTACAGGTCAACCAGGTTGTTTCTGGAGCCAGAAAGTAAACTTTCTTTGTTACATACTAATGTTACAATTAATAGAAGTTAGTTATTTTTAATCCCTCATCCTTTTTAATTTTTAATTCCAGGTTGGAGGGTAGTGGAAGAATCCCTGTTCTCCCCGGAGGAGAAGCAGCCCAGAGAGAACAAGGAAGAAGATGGGGATGCCAGGTGCAATCTTATCTTTAGCAGGGTACGAGGGAGCCCACTGCTCATCGTCTTCCATGGGTTCTTTGGGCTACAATGATGTATCCAGCTACCTTTACTGCTTTTGGAGTGATGAGGATTACAAATTATGGGCCTGAGTAGGCTCCAATGTCCAGGCAGGAATCCTCTCAATCCATGCAGGGTTCCTGGGCTAATAATGGTGGGCTGGTTCAGAGAAATGTGGGGAAGTATCTACCTTAACCAACTGATGCAGTCTTCTGAGTCTGTAGTAGAGCCTGTAGAACTTGAGGAGATAGTGATCAGTTACCTCAGTCTGCTGAATGTCCCTAAGCTTAGGAAGGAGCAGTGGAGGTCTCTCAAACATTATTTCATAAGGAGCGAACACTTTCCTCTATGGAGTGCACCTTGCTTGGAGGAGGGCAAAGGGAAGGAGACTGACCCAAATCTCTCCAGTTTTAACAACTAATTTAGTCGAGGTTTCTTTAAGACTCCTATTTATTTACTCCACCTGTTCCTAACTTTGGGGTCTGCAAGCACAATGTAATTTGTAAACAATATTTAATGCCATTTTGAGATATTGTAGCTGTGGAGGTGAGCCATTGTTGGAACCCAAAGTGAGGGCAACCCAAACTTAGGAATTATCTCCTGAACTACCTTTTTAGTAAAGATGGTAGTGGTCTCACTTCATATGGGAAATGGTTCTACCCACCCAGTGAAAGTGTCCACAACCACATAGTCAGATCTCAGTGAAGGCCAGTTCTCAATGTTCATCAGGCACATTTCCCATGGCCTAATGTCCCCCTCCTTGGTTCACCTGTGCACAAGTGGGGCATCTGCTGGAGACCAGGTCTTTTTCTCATCACGTCTAGTTTAGGGATATAGTACCTGGGTCTGAGAAGTTCACTGGTGGTTGTTGTCCCTTAGTAAGATGTCTGGCAGAGGCAGGCTATTAGCTCTCTTCCCAAGGCAGCAGGGAAGACAGGTCTTCTGTTAGACAGGATCCATCACTTTCTGTTTCTGGTTGCCCCTTCCTGCCCTGCCCAAGCTACTTCCTCGGGGGCATATACAATGTTTAAGGGCAGGCTTGGCTCTGGAATTGCTATCAAAACGTGGAGGGGGCCCACCTCAAGAGCTGCTTCATCAGCTGCCCAGTCGCCTCTTGCCTCTGGGCTGACAGCTTTTGCAATGCACAATGGCTACCTTCCAGGTTAACTAAACTGTCTCTAACAGAACTAGAATTTTAACTTTTTTGAGTTTTTTTTTCCTGCAGATGTGAGAAGTCCTCTCTCCTGATACAGCACCCCATGTACATGGGTCGTTGCAAAGGCAGATGGGCTATTGCTGCAGGCAGCGATAGCCTTTCCCTTGCCCAGCTGAGTGCCTGGGTTGGGGCTATGAGTTCAGCTTTTTTATGTGGATGTTCTCTGGCTGAAGGACTGGGCCCAGATGGTTTCCTCTTCAGTAACCAGAGTTTCTCCCACATACCTGGTTCCATCCTGGACAAAGCTGCTTCTGTCCATGTTTAGTTCTTCATTTGCATTAGCCAAGGGGACATCAGTCAGGTCTGATCTGATGGACTGGATCGAATGGTTACTTCTGTGCATTCTTCCGTGTAGCTCCCTGGATCTGCATCTGCTGCTGGGTGACAGGTCCAAGAGGTTTCTTGAGCACCACGACAGCTGTTCCTGTGTCTGTCGTAAAATAGATAGGAGTGTCCCCAACATTTACTTTTATCATGGGCTCCAGGATCCATCAGTCTTTTTTAATGTTGAGGATAGCACATTTGTCCTTGCTTTTACCTCTCTGAGGGCATTTATTTATTCTTATTTTTATTTATTTTTTTGTGGTGAATACTTTTTATTTATTTTTTAAAACTTTTTATTGGTGCATTATATTCATACATCCTATTGGGGTAAAAAACTTATGTGGACATACATGTACACATCACCCTTTTAGCCTCTACCCAATTCCCACCCTATTCCCTCCCCATCCCTCCTTCCCTTGCTTGGCTTAGTGGTTGACTTCAATATGTTTAAGTACATTGTGTGTTTTAAGAATTTCCTTCTTTCCCCCCTCCCATCCCCTCATTTAGGTTGTCTTGTTTGCTCCTCTATAGGATTTCCTTTTTCATCTAGAGTTCCTCCTACAACCCATTTCTCCTTAGCTTTCACTTATTAGGGAAAGCATCCGATTTCTTATTTTTTGTGACTGACTAATCTCGCTTAGCATAATGTCCTCCAGTTCTGTCCAATTCTCTGAAAATGATATAATTGAGTTTTTTTTTAATGGATGAGTAAAATTCCATTGTGTACATATACTTTGGAAAACAGTACGGAGAATCCTCAGAAGAATGGGAACAAATCTACCATTTGATCCAGCAATACCACTTCTGGGTATCTACCCAATAGAAAGGAAACCAAACTACCAAACTAATGTTCATAGCTGCCCAATTCACCATAGCCAAACTATGAAACCAGCCAAGATGTCCATCAACAGATGAATGGATTACAGAACTGTGGGATATTTATTTTTATTTTTAAAAATAGTTTAAATAAATACCCTCTAGCAAATTCAAAGTTTCTGGTCTTTGATTCATCTCAAGTTGATTCTTGGGCCAGGTGAGAGATAAGGGTTTAACTGCATTTTCTACAAATGGATAAACAGTTTTCCTAATATCATTTGTTGAAAAGGTTGCCTTTTCTCCAACATCTGTGTTTGACACTTTTGCCAAAAATCTATTGGCTATAAGTGTGTGGGTTTGTTTCTGTATCTTCTATTTGGTTCCATTTTTGGACCAATATCATGCTATTTTTATTACTATAGCCCTTTAGTGTAATTTAAGGTCAGGGATAGTGATGTTTCCAGCATGGTTCTTATGCTGAGAATTGCTTTGGATATTCTGGGCCATTTTTCCCCATATAAAAATTATGACTAATATTTCTAGGTCTGTGAAGAATGACATTGGTATTTTGATGGGAATTGCATTGACTTTTGGTAGAATGGCTATTTTGGTGATGTTTATTTTGCCTATCCAAGAGCAAGGGCAATATTTTCATCTTCTAAGATCTTCAATTACTTTCTTTAATGATTTATAATTTTCATTGTAGAGGTATTTTACATCCTTGGTTAGGTTTATCCCTAGGTATGTTTTTATCGTTTTGAGGTTGTTATGAAAAAACTGTTTTCTGGATTTTTTTTTCTCTGTGGCTTCTTGGTTGGAATATAGAAAAGCTACTATTTTTTTAGATTTATATTGGATCCCACTACAATTTTCAGAATTTGTTCATTAGCTATAGAAGTCTTTTGCTTAGGTTTTTTTTTTTTGTCTTCTAAATATAGCATCATGTCACCTACATTAGAGAAAATTTTAGTTCTTCTTTTCCTATTTGAATTCTTTTGATATCCTTCTCTTGACATATTGCTCTGGCAAGAGTCTTGAGTATACTGAAAAGGAGTGGTGTTAGTGAGCATTCTTGTCTTGTTTCTGATTTTAAAGGGAATTCCTGCAGTTTTTCCCCACTCAATATGATACTGGTTTGGGTCTTATTATATACTGCCTTAATGATGTTGAGGTAAGTTCCTTCTATTCCAGTTTTCTGTATAGTTTCTTAACATGAGTGGGTGTGGATTTTGTCAAATGCCTTTTCAGTATCTATTAAGATGATCGTGTGATTTTTGTCCTTAGTTTTATAAATGTAGTAAATAGCATGTATTGATTGGCATATGTTGAACCAGCCTTGCATTCCTAGGATAACTTGGTCATGGTGTACAATTTTTTTGATGTGGTTTTTAATTCGTTTCAAAATTTTGCTCATCATACACAATTCCCTGCATCATTTCAGGTCATAATGGAATAAAAATAGAAATCAACAACAAGAAGAACAAAATAAATTACATAAATACATGACATGAAGATTTAATGATGTGCACTTTTAAGTAAGGATCCAAGAAGAAATAAAAGAAGAGATTTAAAAATGCCTAGAATTGAATGAACATTCTTAGAATTAAATAAAAACAGTGACACAGCATGCCAAAATCCATGGGGCACTTTGAAGGTGATTTTAAGAAGAAATTTATAGCACTGAGTGCCCACATAAGAAAAACAGAAAGTCACCAAATAGACAACCTAATGATATACCTCAAAGACATGAACAAATAGGATCAATCTAATCCCAAAGCTCGTAGAAGACAGGAGATAGTTAAAACCAGAGCAGAAATTAATAAAATGGGGAACAAAAAATCAATACAAAAGTTTAACAAAACACAAAACTGGCTCTTTGAAAATATTAACAAGACTGATAAATCTTTACATAGCCTAACCAAAAGAAAGAATCAACCCAAACTGTTAAAATGAGAAGTGAAAAAAGAGACATCATCACAGACAGTGGGGATCCAGAGGATCATGAGAAACTCTTTTGAAAATATATATTCTAATAAACTGAAAACACAGAAAAAATGGATAGATTTCTAAATATACACAACCTACCTAAATTCAACCAAGAAAAGATAGAAAACCAAAATTGACCAATAGCAAGCAAAGAGAAAAAGGAATAGAAATCCTTTCACCAAAGAAAAGGACAGGTCTAGATGGATGCCTAGCTTAATTCTGCAAAATCCAATACTTCACAAGTTATTTTGTGAAATGGAAAGAGAGAGAGTCCTTTCAAGGTTCTTCTATGAGGCCTTAGTATCAAAACCTTAGTATCAAAACCAAATAGAGATCCCTCAAAAAATTACACATGATAATAAATATTTGAGCTCATTTGGAATGGCTCTAAATTATTCTGTTGAAGTAAGAAATATAGAATTTCTTTTATCATCACCTTCCTGTGTAAAAACAGACATTTTAATCATTTACATAAAAAACTGGACAGATTTTTATAAAGATAAGGTATTAATCATAGTGTGGTTTGAGTTGTCAGATTCTAGATAAAGAAAATAATGCCCACAGAACAAGAAAAGCTTGTAAAGTCAAGGAAAGAATGAAGTCCAGGCTACTATCTCCTAAAATAAACTGGCTCCTCAGCCTGCTCTGGCTTCTGTAAAGCTTCCAGCTGTTAACCACCACATTGTCTCTGAACAAAATGGTCTTCAAATTATAATCAGTTCTTCCACGGACATCAGATTTTGCTTAAATTCACATATTTAATAATTAACTGGGCTAATAATTAGCTGGGCTAAGTTGCTTCCAGAAATATTACTTGGTATACATACTAGTATATATACAAACTTTGGAAAAAAGTCAAACAACCTGAAACATATACACCTCACTAGGATCAAAGAAAATGGGGTGTCTCCATTAGGGAAGCAGATGGCCTGTTGGCTATTACATAATTTTATAAATCAAATTATTTATGTCCATGGGTTAAATTCCCAAGGTCATTCCCAACATTTTGCTTCTGTAGTTTTTTCTTTCTAATAAGTATTTTCCTTCTTTATACATAAGTTTTAAAATTATTCATGAATTTTGTAACCTGGATTTGATCATTATTCCATATAGAGCAGAAAAACAGCTTAGTATGCATTTTCTGATACATTATTAACATAGAATTTCATGTCCATATGAGATGGGTAATTTTTCATTAGACCGCATTGACATATACTGTATCCCCAAAAATGCAGCCATACAGAGGACATTGATAAGTGTTCTCCTATCAGGGATGAAATTGAGGCTGCTATGTCTAGTGGAAGACACCATAACATCTTGAAAGTCCGGTTAAGGTCATCTCCCACATCTGAAATTGTTCACAGTACTGTTCAATTCCCAAACACAGAAAAGTTAATATTTTTAAATAATGATATTTTCTAGAAATAGCTCTTTTGAACTTGAAGAAAAATATACTAAGTAGAGCCTGGGGAAGATTTATGGGCATTTCTATATAAAACATGTAGCTAATAAGTCCATAATGCATAAGAATTAATATTTAGAGGTTCTATATATCTTTATTAATATAAAGCAAAGCTCTGAAGACAGCTTTAAGTAGGTGTCTAATTTCATTTGTTAACAAAGGAGAAATTCGCAGGAGGAATATAATATAGTTGAATATGCTATACTGTTTTAACAATAATACTCTGATGCATGCAGATGTTTGTTTTAAGCCAAGGAGCATGGGAAGCCATCAAAATGCAAGAGTTGTTATCATAGTTTCCAAAGAGAAACTGCCTTTTGCCAAGAGTCAGGATATAAATTAGCATTTTTAAAGGAAATTCATAAATAGAAGCTATCTCTTTTTACCCTAGCCAAAGAACCAACTATCTCTGGAACAGATCTCTCATTACAAAGAGAATAAGCAACGGTACCTGGCAGGGACCCGATTCCCTAAACCCCACACAAAGCACAAAACAGAACTTGCTGACAGATCCCACAGCCGGCAAGGCTGGGAGGGGAGCTGGCTGAGAAGACCCAGCAGCCAAGGGCTTGGCTCCAGGGCTAGCCCTTCCTGTAAGGTCCTTCTGATGGCCTATAATGTCATTTTTTCTGAGTAACAGAACATTCATTCTCCATGTATGTACCCAGAACACTCCTCGGTCATCAGTAAAATAGAGCCTACAGAGACCTCACTCCAAAACCTACCTAGAAGCCATCACTGTGAGGGTCACGCAGACAGGCTCACAGATACCTTGTGGCCATGACCAGCTTTGCTCAACTCAGATGGAGCTCTCTTACCAAAGGCCTCGCTACTTGGCCCATGGGTCCTTCCTGGCAATGATGGCTCCTATTGAAAACGGGGTTTCTACCAGTTTGGGAGTGGAGGGACGAGCCAGCATTGGGACTGCTCCTCTCAGGCTCTCTAGCACTGGCCCCATGGAGGATGCCCCTAAAGAGTCCTTTCTTTTGGCCTCTTCTCTCTGAATTAGACAAATTAACTGGGCTTTCTCAAATGCTGGGTACAGGACTGTCCTGTCAGTCTCATATCACACCCACTACCAAGAAGCTTGGCAACTTATGAGTGTTGATCAGAAGGCTCTAGAAGATGCTTGAGCCAAGAGCACTGTGAGGGCAAGGCCATCAGAACAGGCCACCCATTCCCAGACTCCCTCCATCTCTAGACAGGCTCGCCATGGGCATGTGTGTAATTACGAGGGACTGTGGAGTTCCCTGAACTTTAGTCACTGAACATGGACTTGGGAGTTACCTCCTTCAATCCTGGTCCAGCCCTGGGAGGAGGTATTTAGCATCCATTTCCTTTTATAAAGAAATTGGGTTTCTATAGATCACTGAGTTCTTCACACAGCTAAGAGATGATAAAACGAAAATGTACTAAGTACTAGGAAGAATGTATCTGAATGAAAGATTTGGTTGAAAGATCTTTGGCTCAGAGCTATTCAAGTCAGCAAACTTTGCACTGTAACTCACAAGATATTCACATATAGAGAGAAGACACTGTCTTAGTGGCTTGGCATTAGTATAACAAAATACCCGAGGCATTTTCAAAGGTTTATTTAGCTCACAATTTTGGTGGTTCAAGTCCAACGGTTCTGTCCCCGGTGACGGTGGTACTTCCTGGTGGCAGTGCATGTAAGAGCAAAGCAGACACATCTTGAACAAGAGAAGAAAAAGATTGGCATCCCACAATCCTTTCTGGAGACACCTTCTCAACTGACCTAAGGATCTCCCACAATCCTCTCCCGTGAGCCAATGACATGCCATCTACCCGCGTGCTGGTGTGCAAACATGCACAGATTATGCTCTACCCTCATCAAAGGCAAAGAGGACCCATTTTCCCTTCACCTCCTCATTTTCTCTTCAGCCACTTATAGCCACTAATTACCTGTTTTATGGTACTCTTCCACAGATAAGAGTAGGCAGCTTTGATACTAATTTTTTTTTTTTACTATATCAACAATATAAACGTATTTTGGGTATGAATATGGGGTAGAGAAAGCCAAGCCACCTTTATTGAGGCTTCAGGCATACTCCCGTAATAGTGACTTCTCTAAAGAATAAAAGGAAAATAACTTGACCATATATTTTCTTAACTACTTTCTGGAAGTAGTTTGTGTTGATAACTACAATAGCTAAACGGCTGTTTATTGTGGTGCCAAAGGCCCTTTTAAGTACTTTACATTTATTAACTTATTCAAAACAACCCTGAAGTATAGAAATTACTATTTCCATTCTGCAGCTCAGAAAACCGAGACTTAGAAAGTTTAAGTAATGTTCTAAAACCCATAAAAGTAGTAATATCATATGGTCTCTGGTTTGAGGAGCCCACTACAAAACCATGGCACGTTTGATTGAATAAGAAATACTAGTGCTGCTATGGTGTGGATGATGTTTGTCCTCCTTGAGGTCCGTGTGTTGAAGGATGGGTCTCCAGGGTGGCACTGTGGGAAGCCATCCTAATGGGAGGTCCTTGGCCAATCGGGGCATACTCTGGGTAGAGATTCTGGGGCACCATCCATCTCTGGAATCCAGTATTGAGATGTGATTTCTTCCTAGTGCACGTGCTGCCATCAAATGGAACCTCACCAGAGCTGAGCCAGTATCCCACCACATCCTTGAGCCTCCAAACTTGTGCATTAAGCAGACCTTTTTTTTATAAAGCTAGTCTGTCTCAAGTGTTTGGTTACAGTAACATTACATGGACTAATACAATGGTCTAATGGAAAGTTCAACACATGGTAGGCAAAAGCCCTATAAACATCCAAAGAAATAAAGGTGAGTGAGAGGTGCAGTCCAGAGGCCGCATGGAGGAGGCTGTGATTCAGACGAGGCCAGTGGTTTTCAGCATACACGAGCCAAAAGAAATTACTAATGAGTATAAGAATTGTCACTCACCAATGTGACGCCTCGAAGAAATTAACATCAAGTACAGGAAAGTGAGTAGGAAGTGAGGGATTTTTGTCCTCTAAGGAATTGGGTAGGGAGGGAGCCCAGTGAGTAGGACCAGGGATTCTACTAAATATACTACAAAGCACAAGGCATCCTCCACAACAAGGAGGTATACAGTGCCAACGATGCCCTGAATTAGAGGAATGAGGGCGCGTAGGCGGGTCACTCTGGAAAGGGAAATACAGCCAGCAGTGGTTCTGAAACAGAAAAGAGCTCCAACCAAGGAGGCAATTTATTATGTGGAATAAAATAAAATAATAATGCTTGAGAAGGCTTCATGGAGGGCTGAGAGAGCCAGCAGAGGGATTAGAGTGGATTTGGTTGGAAATGGGAAGACATAATAGGTTTGTTACAAAGTTCACAGGATGAGAAACAAGAGTTAGGGCAGCCCAGAGCCTGCCTAGAAGATTTGCCCTAAGATCCCAGGTGTACAGTGACAAGAGGAGCCTGGAGAGAATAAAGAGAAACTAGAATGCATTATAAAGGAAAGGATGAACTCGGCTTCACTCTAGATGCTGGGCGAAGGAAAGGGTCAGGGAAGTGTCACTCTGCCTCCTTCTTACCTGTGCATCTAAAGCACTGCTTAGCAGAGGGCATACAAACATATGTGACACAGGAATCACAGACACAATGCTTTTTCATGTTACACAGAGTCTGGGGTCCAATATCTACATGCAAAGAAAGCAATTATATACGGCCAAAGTCAGACTTGGAAAATGATAATCAGCTCTAAAGAAGCCATCAAGGCAGATTTTCTTACAACAGAGAGCAACAGTGCTGGCTCTTCAGTCCAACGTGAGCTAGAATGTCTGGCCTGTGTCTGGGGTGCTGCGGGACACTGTGTTCCTACCCAGCATGGCATGGTGCACCCAGAGACACAAATGAGAAGGCCGAATATGCCACCAACTGTCTCCTTCCTCCACTGGTGGCTGAAAGGGAAGCACTCCCCTAAGTTGAGCCTGTGTGTGAGGCCAACTACCTTCAGGTCAGGGGAGAAGAGAGAGTCACAAGACTGAAGAGGGAGCCGGCTGGCAGCTCTCTGATCAAAACTGCCCAAAGCCCACAACTCACTGGCCCCAGTCAAGTCCTACAAGTCCTAATGTGTTGGAGCCCTGTCCCCCGCCACTGTATACTCCTAAGATATATGGGCTCCTGGGACTGGGGCTCAGAGCTTTTTTCTAATCTTTTTTGTTGTACTAGGGATTAAACCCATAGGTAGTCTACCTCTGAGCTACACCCTTAGCCTTATTTAATTTTTATTTACAAGCGGATCTCACAAAGTTCCTGAGAGTCTTGCTAAGTTGATGTGGTTGGTCTCGAGCCTGGGATCCTGCCTCAGCCTCCCAAGCACTGGGATTACAGGCATGCGCCAGCACAACTGGCTGGGATTGGAGCTATTACACTAGCCTTTCACCAGCATGATGCTACGTATGCTTCCTCATTCACCAAATCCACACCTACCACTTTCTATGTGCACCATACTGTGTAGATGCCCAAGGGAAAGACCAGACAGGACAATGAGTGTTCTGCTTGGCTGGTTTATGAACTTAGATGGGGCACCAGCACATTTTTCAGACCGTAATCATTCAGGCTTTGAGGACCATTCAGTCTTTGAGGACCAAGCAGTCTGCAACTGCTTCCCTCTGTCCTGGCAGAATGACAAGAGCTAGAAACAACAGGAAAGTGAGTGGGCATTACACAAGCAGGGAGCAGCCACATTTGGCCATAAGGTCATCGTTGGCTAGTCCTGGCTTACACTGTGAGCTGAGTAGCCAGAACATATCAGCGTACTTAGCAGAAAATCTAGAGGAGAGCTCTGAAAATGTATGTGCAAAGTACATGCTAATGATGGACGGAGGGAGGAAGGAGGGAAGAGGGATGGAGGGAGGGAGGGAGGGAGAGAGGCAGGGAGGCAGGGGAGAAGGAGAGGGAAGGAGGGAGGGAGGGAGGGAGGGAGGGAGGGAGGGAGGGAGGGAGGGGGAGGGAGGGAGAGAGAGAGAGAGAGAGAGAGAGAGGGAGAGAGAGAGAAGCATGCCTGTTACCTTGGGAATAAGGGCCTGTGAAGGAGCCTCTTGGAGATGACACTTGGTACCCAGGGCTGCCCAGGCTCCTGGGAGAGACAGACATACCCAGGAAAATGCAAGTGCAAGCACTCCACCATCCTCAAGAAGGCTCACTTCCCTGAAGATGAGCCTCTGAAAGGCACCAAAAGCCAACTACAAGAAACAATCTCACCCCTAGTGCCCCATGGTGTCTCTGAACTGCTGATGTAGGGCTGCTGGAGCTGACTCACTACAGAAGGTACTATGCTCACAGATTGCTTCCTTCCTTCTTGGCTTCCTGCTTTTTTCTTTCTTTCTTCTTATTTTTTATTTTAGTGTGTGTGTTGTTGTTGTTTTTGTTGTTGTCAGGAATTGAATCAAGGGGCACTGT
Organism: Muscardinus avellanarius; assembly: GCF_963383645.1. NCBI lineage: Eukaryota > Metazoa > Chordata > Mammalia > Rodentia > Gliridae > Muscardinus > Muscardinus avellanarius. The sequence goes on from NC_137803.1 coordinate 60,042,346, forward strand.
ACCTATGAGCTATACGTCCAGCCCTATTTTGGTTTTTATTTAGAAATAGGGTCTCACTATATTGCTAAAACTGGCCTCTAACCTGCCATCCTCCTGTCTCAGTCTCTCAAGTACTGGGATTACAGGCATGTGCCACCGCGCCCAACCCTCACAGCAAGTTCTTAACCAAGTTACAAATGAATACTTCACTGAGGTAAAGCTGAGAAAGTAGATACCAGCCTACAATGAAGCAGAAAGCATGAGAATCTCATATGCTGCTTGGCTTTAGAACTCTGTGAGGAATTCCTTTTTTTAAAAAATTCCTGGCCCAGTTTCCCAAGAAGCTTATTAGCATCACCATAAAGAATTTCTTCCAAATTCTACCAGCCTCTCCCCATAAGCACTCTCTGCTTCAATGCAGTAAACATAAGCCCAGGGCCATAAGGACATTTCACAACCCAGAACTGCTCTGGAGAACTGCGCCCAGGTTTTGCCCTCCTGCACTTGCTGGAGACTGCAAGCACCCAAGACGTCGTCTTCTCTCAAGCCACTTCTCAGACACTTGTGCAACTTGTGACCTTGAGAGGCCGGGTCAGGTCCCTCCTCCTGCTTTGGCCTTCCCCTCCAACTCCAGAAAACACCAGGCTTCCTGTGATGGTCAACTTTGGTTTTCAACTTGACTAGATTGACGGATGCCTAGAAAACTGGCAAGCACATGCCTGGGTGTGGCTGCCTCCTGAGAAGTTAGCCTGTAGGTCAGCAAAATGATCAGGGAAGACCGGCCCTGGATAAAGGCCCCACCCAAGGGGCCCAAATGGAACAGAGAAGAGGAAGAAGAAGGAAACTTCTGCACCCTGACCTTGAGTAGATGTGTTTCTCTTTTTTTCTTTTATCTTTTATTTTCCCTTCCTTCCTCCTCCTCCTCCTCTTCTTCCTTCCTTCCTTTCTGTCTCTCGTTCTTTTCTCTTTCTCTTTTGCACTGGGAATCAATCGCAGGGGCATTCTACCACTGAACTACACCACAGCCCTTTCCACTCTTTATTTCAAGACAGGGCCTCCGTAAGTTTCCCTGCAGTTCCCTCGTCTCAGCCTTCCGAGCACAGGGATTACCAATGTGCACCACCATGCTCGGCTACACAGCTGCATTTTTCTGCTGCTGCTACCTGTGAGCATTGACTCCTGGTTCTTCCGTCTTTGAGCTTGAACTCACACCTGTAACCCTCCAGGGGCTTTCAGGCCTCTAGTCTCACACTGGGGCTACATCTTTGGGCTCTTTTCCATTCTGAGCCTTTGAGCTCTTTGGACTGAGCAACTCCCAGCTTCCCCACCTCTCCAGTGCACAGGCAGCCGTTGTACGGTTATCCAGCATCTGACTGGTTAATAAATCCCCTCCTATAATTAGTCATATTTAATTGGTTCTGTGTCTCTGGAGAACCTTGCTGGTATACTTCCCTACTGCTTGCTGTGGGAGTAGACGATGCCCCTCAGAGTGTCACTGGGCTGTGACACAAGCACACGCAGGCCCAGCATCCACCCAGTCCGTATCAAACTGCCCAAGAGTGCAAGGGAAACACATCATTATGCTGCTGCTCACACGCCTGCTGAGCCAAAAACCATCAGCCCTTTGTCTCTGACCAGGAGTCTTGTGTTTTCTGCCAGCGCCCTTGAAAAAAGCAGTAACAGGCTAATTTATTAGCTTGTAAGTAGGGCAAAATCAAATCCCAGAACCAAAAATAATTGTCTTCAGTATTAAATAATACTTACAATGCTTTATTTCTTTCTCTAATTTTTTTTTTTTTGCAGTACTAGGGACGGAATCCAGGGGCATTCTTCCTCTAAACTACACCTCCAGCCAATATTTGTATTCTTTATTTTGAAACAGGGTCTCACTGAGTTGCAAGGGCCTCACTAAGTAGCTAAGGCTGTCTGCACACCTGTCTCAGTCTCCCAAATGCTGGATTTAAGAGCTTGCATCACCACACCCAGCTCTTTTTCTCCTTTTAAACATTCATTCTTTAGAAAGCTTTTTTTATCCCCTGAGTGATCAAAACTCAGTGTGCCCAAGATAGCCCACTTTGCACTTTCTGTACAGTTCACAATCCAGTCCATGCCCCTTTCAGCCTCTAAAGTGTCTTGGCTTGTACATCAAATCATATGACCCCACTCTAGTTACAATCCAATAGATGGATACATAATTTCTAAAAATATGTAAAATCACTGTTTTGTTCAAGATCATTTTTCTTAAAAAAAAAAAGGAAAATATGGTCCAGCTTCAGTTCTTTCATGAACACGTTTTTTCTCCTAAAACTTAGCCCACTATAATTATATTTTGCAAATAAGGGAAAGACAGCTTCCAATCCAGTATCCAACTCAAGCAAGACGACAATCAATGGTTGTCGAGTGCTCTGTCGTCGCAAAGCACACTTAGACACGCATTACTCTTCCTTGTAGGAAGTCGTCCCCACAACGAGGAAGAATGAGAATATCGCATGCCTCTGAACGTTCCTTAAGTGTCATGTTATTACTTAGACACTCTTCCTTCCCCAACACATTCTGGGGGGAAAAGTCTTCCAGAAAAATAATGAGGCTGCGCCATCAAGATGTGACTCTGTAGAATCTGGGAAGGCATCCAACTCGCACAGCTTCGTCTCTGCAACCTCATCCACGCTGAGAACAGGACAGCTCGTATCACACGCAGCACATAAACAACCTGGACAAAGAGGGCCTCGACCAAACTGGTATTTTGATAGGAATTGTATGAATTTGCAGATTACCTTTGTTAGTATGGCCATTTTAATATCCAAGCATATGAGAGGTCTTTCCTTCTTCTAAGGTCTTCATTTTCTTTAGTGTTCTATAATCTTATTGTAGAGGTATTTTACCTCCTTGGTTAGAATTATGCCTACAATTTTTTGAGACTATTATGAATGAAATTGTTTTCCATTTCTTTTTCATTGAACTCATTGTTAGCATATAGAAAACCTGTTCATTTTTATAAGTTGATTTTGTAGCCATATACTTTGCCAAATTTGTTTATCAGCCTTAGAAAGCTTCCAGTAGTGTTTTTTTGTTTTGTTTTGTGATCTTCTAATTCTGCTCAGCAATAGAAACAATCAAGAGATTGAAAAGACAGCCTACAAAATGGGAGATAAATCACTGCCTACTATTCTTCTGATATAGGATCAATTTCTAGAATATATGTGAAATACTCAAAAAAACTTAGCATTAACAAAAAATAAAAATGGGCAATTGAACTGAACAGACAATTCTCAAAAGAAGACATAAAAATAGCCAATAAACATATAAAAATATTCAACATTATTAGCTCTCAGGGACATTCAAATCCAAACAACACTGAGCTTCCACCTAATTCCAAAGAGAATGGCAATCATCAAGAATGCAAATACTAATAAAAGCTGGAGAGGATGAGGGAAAACAGGACTCATACACTGTTAGTGGGATTGTAAATCAGCACAGTCACTATGGAGCTTGGTATGGTTATTCCTCAAAATATGAGGAATATAACCACTGTACAACCCAGCTATACAGCTCCTCAGTATCTTTCAAAAAGAATTAAAGTCAGAAGAGCATAGTGATGCATGAATATTCATGTTGGCAACCCAATTTACAAGGGCCAAATTACAGAAGCAACCCAGGTGCCCATCAACAGGGGAATGCATAACAAAAATGCAGTATATACACACTTGAGCATTATTCAAAAAGGCATGAAGAGAAGAGCAGTGTTTGGCATAGGAGCATGTTTCAGTTAGCTTTTCATCACCGTGACTAAAATAACTCATAGGAACAACTTGGAGGAGGAGAGGTTTATGTGGTTCTTGGAAATCAGATCAGAAACTGTGAAGCTATTTGAGGAGGGCATAGGTTCAACACTCCAACATATAGGAACAGGTAGTAACTTCTTCAACAAGCCCTCCAAAGCATAGGAAATTTAAACAAGAATTAAAAAGTGGGATGGAATCAAACTAAAATATTTTTGCTCATCAAAGGAAAAGGAATCATCAAGAATCTAAAGAGAAATCCCACAGAATGGGAGAAGATTCTTACCAGCTATATTTCTGAAAGAAGGCTAATATCCAGAATATCCAAAGAGCTCAAAAGACTACACTAGCAAAACATATAACCCAATAAAGAAATGGGCAACTGAATTGAATAGACACTTCACATACAAGAGCCATTAATGGCCAATAGCTACATGAAAAGATGTTCTACATCATTAGCCATCAGGGAGATGCAAATCAAAACTACACTGAGATTCCATCTAACCCCAGTCAGAGTGGCAAGCATAAAGAAATCAAATAACCAATGCTGGCGAGGATGTGGGGAAAGAGGGACTCTTTTACACTGTTGGTGTGAGTGCAAACTAGTTCAGCCACTGTGGAGATCAGTGTGGACATTCCTTAGATAACTGAGAACCGATCCACCATATGATCTGGCTATACCACTCCTGGGTATCTTTCTAAAGGTGTTGAAATCAGTCAACTACAGTAACATACACATACCCATGTTCATAGCAGCGCAATTCGCAATAGCCAAACTATGGAACCAATCTAGGTCTCCATCAACCGATGGAAGGATTGCAAAATTATGGGAAATACACACAATGGAATTCTACTCAGCTATAAAGAAGAACAAAATCATGTCACTTGCAAGAAGATGGAAAGACCTTGAAAATATCATGTTAAGCGAGATCAGCCAAGCACAGAAAGAGAAGGGACATATGTTTTCTCTAATATACTCAAGCTAGGGAGTATTAGGGAGACCAGAGGGACTCCAAATAATGGAGGGGAAACCTCAGCAAAGCCAGAAAGGAAGGGTAGGAGAGGAAGAAGGCTGAGGTTAATTGATGTAAAAGCTATATTTGAGTATGTGTATCCATGTGCATATAACATTGTTAACCTGTACACTCAGTAGTGGGAGGGAGGGAAAAGGAAGAGTGGGGGTGGCACCAAGTGCGGTGTGGATATATGCCACTGTCAACATGATCCACATTATGATGTGAGACTATAGTGCACCAATAAAATATGAAGAGAAAAAAATAAAAAATGGATGGTTAAGAAAATACAATGAGATGGTTGCCTTCCGTACTCATCACCTTCCATATTGGCAAGTAATCATTATTCCTCAACTGACAGCTCATCCCTCCACAGTAAGATTCAGCACATTGGCTGGACGTGCCTTACTCCTATCCCCCATGTGCTTTCCACAGACTGTACCAAATAGTTTGGCTACTTTTGGCAAAGATGACAAATAGTGTTGCCCTGCTCTTACTGACATTTAAGGGAGAAAGAGGAAAAGCGTAAAATGTGGTGAACTACAATACAAAAAGAAAAAAAGTCCCAAGGTCAAGAAATCTTTCTCCTTAAAAAAAAAAAAAGCATTATTACTAAAACGATGTGATTGACACCAAACTTGTGACATGTCTCTGTATGCTCAATTTGCTATTTGTTCTCAGTGTTAAAAATACGCACTGCAATATGCTTGATGTATTAATTTAGTCCCAATCTCAAAAATATGATTAGTAGTAGCAGCATTGAAAAGCTGAGATAACTTTGATATGTAAGTATTTAGTTATGAGAATGTGCCCCCCCAAATAAATATTCAAACTGAGCCTCTTTTTAAACTAAATTGTTAATTTAAAAGCATTCAAGAGTTTTTAAAGTGGAGCACAATAACAAAACTGCCTCAGTTCGGTTCATACAGTTACAAAGGCTTAGGTGTCAAAGACAGTCAGACCATCTTGAATATTTATTTTCTCAACCAATGCTATAGAATTTTTGGCGTGGTACTGGGGATGGAACCCAGAGGCATTCTACTTCCTAGCTACACCCCCACTCAGATTTTTTTTCTTTATTATGAAACAGAGTCTCAACTGCAGAAGGGCCTCACTAGCTGAGACTGTCCTCGAACCGTGATCCTCCTGTCTCTGCCTCCCAAATGATGGGATTACAAGCGTGAGCCACCATGCTAGAGATGTTGTAAGGATAAAAGTAAACATTTAGGAATTCTGAGAAACTAAACAAAAACTGCTGCTGGGGAAGCGAGAACAGAGAAACCACACAGACTAAGATGACACTCAGCTGAGCGGAGACACTGGAAGACAGAGGAAGGAGGCACAGCCAGAGGTGGGCCCATCAGAGGAGGCCCCAGGCACTGGCCAGCAAGCCCCATCAGCGTGGAGACTGAGACAGAAACTAACACCGCAGACTCCTCACTGCAAAGCCAGGCATGGGCAAGTACTTCAAACAGCTAAGGAATGAAGTATTTTCATTAGAAAATCGCTGAGACCGACCGACAGCCTGTCTTACGCCAAGTGCAAAAAGCTGACTAGTGTCAGCGTTATGCCCTGTCACTAGTAACTAGAGTTTACCATGGCCGCTTTCTGTCAATACCTATCTCTTAACTGTTTTTCCCCAACAGTTGTTACTAAAAACTTCAAGTAGTAGAAGAGTTAGACAGCCAATCTTGATTTCTTTTATTGCTTCATTTTTATTTTTAATATAGTTTTAGCAATGCATTGTAATCTCACGTCATAAAGAAGTTCAGAGTGATAGACCCACCTTGATGTCAAATGTCACTATCCAAAGAGCCCCATATTAGCTGGGTGTGGTGGGACACACTTGGAATCCCAGTACTTGGGAGGCTGAGACAGGAGGATTGCAGGCTCAAAGCCAGCCTTGGGAAATTGGAAAGGCTCCCAGCAACCTAGTGAGACCTATTTATAAATAAGAAATAAGACTGGGAATGTAGCTTAGATAGAATATTTCTGGGTTCAATATCCAGTATCAAAGTCACATATTGAAAAAGGCCCTTTCACCAGTGTGGTGGCACATATTTGTAATCAGTGTTTGGGAGGCTGAGACAGGAGGATCACACAGGTTCAAAGTCAGCCTCAGCTCCTTAGTGAGGCTCTCAGCAACTTAGTGGGACTCTGTTCCCAAATAAAGTATAAAATAGGTCTGGGAGTATAGCCCGGAGGTAGAAAAAGCCCCTGGGTTCTACCCCCAGTACCATAAAAAAAAAAAAAAGAAAAAGGCCCTTTCATAAAAACTATTAGTATCAACAAATTCTTTTAAAATTCTTCATATCTGAGAAAACTTCACAATAATTCTTTTTCTTGTAGGTTGCCATCTGTCCTCTTTTGCAAAGGAAACCCATTATTCTGGAATGATGACCCACGTTTTCATTGCTAAGGTCATCTTCTTAAGAGGAGGGAAATATAGTAGATTGTTTTCTCATTGTCTGTACATGAGAAAATCAAAGCAGACAACTCTCTGTAAGGTCATATATAAGTTTATTGGTATAAAAAGAACTCCCGTTGGGTGTGGTAGTACATGCTTATAATCTCAATTCTTGGGAGGCTGAGGCAGGAGGATTGCAAGTTTGAGGCTACCTTCTGCAACTTAGGCCCTCCGCAATTTAGTGAGACCCTGTTTCAAAATAAGAGAATAAAATAGGGCTGGGAGTGTAGCCTGAAGGTAGAATGCCCCTGGGTTCTATATCCAGTAACACACACACCACACACACACACACACACACACACACACACACCAGCCCCAAATCCAAGCATTTCTTATTCAGATATGAAGTTGCTACCATTTGAATCTTAAAGGTCCCCCCAAAGCCCATGTGTTAAAGGCTTGGTGCCAAGGGAGTGCTACTAGGAGGGGGTTAAACGTTTAAGAAGGAAGTAAGGCCTGACAAGGAGCCCTTAGGTCTGGACGTGCACCTGTGGAGAAGGTGGTAGGACTACACTCCTTTCTCCTTCCCTAACTGGTCAAAAGTTGAGCAGTCTAGGCCAGGCATGGTGGCGCACGCTTGTAATCCCCGCGCTTGGGAGGCAGAGACAGGAGGATCACGCAGATTCAAAGCCAGCCACGCACGCTGGCTTAGGAGACCCTGTTTCCAAATAAAAATGTAAAAATAGGTCTGGGAGTGTAGCCCGGAGGTAGAAGGGCTTCCAGGAACCCCAGTACCACAAAAAAAAAAAAAAAAGTTGAGCAGTCTGCTCCACCACACCCTGGCATGGCACCAGTGCCCACTGGAGTCCCAAAGCCACAGAGCTTTCCAATCTTACACTGAAACCTCAAAACTGCTAAGTTGAAATAAACCTTCACTCTTCATAAGGTGATTAACTCAGGTACTTCATTATAGTAACAGAAAGCTGAGCAACACATCGGTGTTAAGAGCTTTAAGGCAAGAAAGAGGAGATTGGAATGGCCTCAGGCAGGATAGGACAGCAGGATGTGAAAGCCTCCCTTCTCTGCAGGCGGGGCACAGTGTTTGTCCTCCTCCAAGCACCTGCTGAGTTCGGCCAACTGCTGGCAAGGCCCAGAACTGCCTGGAGTCATGGCGAGCTTTGGGCTTTCCTCAGAGCTGAGCTCGCTGCCCCTTCTTACTGCATTCAGAATCTCAGGGCAAAGACCAGTTGCATGGAGCCGTCTAAAATAGTCCTTTGCTCTGTCCCACATCCTCACCTCCAAGCTCACAGCAGGCCCAGAGTGGTGCACTGAAAACCCAGGAAATTATACAGGCTTGAACCTGGCGCAGTCTCCCTCCAAGCTACATTGTCGTCCCTTTTCACAGTTTTTGACTTTTGAAACAGGGACTCGCTAGGTTGCTGAGACTTGCCACATTGCTGAGACTATACTCAAACCTGTCATTCTCCCAGCTCAGCCTTCCAATACTGGGATTACAGAAATGCATGGCCACATCTGTCTTTATATCCATTCTAAATTAGGTTTAGGCTTCTGTTGGGAAAAACCAAAGGGCTTAAATTTGCAGGCAGCACCAATCCACAGGAGAGGCCCTACAGAGGTGCGTCCAGTGTACCCCAAGCCTACCACTCCCTCCCATCTCTAAATCCAGGTCACGGCACCTGCTTAGGGCACCTGCCAAAGCCAGAATGCACTAGTGATTATAACACCTGAAGCCTGACTCTGAGCAGCCCAGGGGCACCTCAATGCCTGTTTTGAAAACCAAGAACAGCCACTTCTTTCTGATAGTACATAGGAAGACACTTCAATAGCACATGTGGGCTGGACCTTCTCTTTGAACTGCTTTTTTTTTTTTTTTCAGAACTGGGGATGCAACCCAGGGGCATTCTACCACAGATATCCACCCACAACCCTATTTTTATTCTTAATTTTGAAACAGGGTCTTACTGAGTTGCAGAGGGCAGCTGAGGCTGGTCGAGAACCTTTGATCCTTCTGTTTCAGCCTCCCAGGCACTGAGATTGCAAGCGTGCACCACCACTCCTGGCTGAGCTGGTTTCTAAAAACTTCTTCTGTTTTTAATCTGGCTAGATCTAAAGAAAGCCAAATGGAGATTCTTGATATTTTAATTCTACTTAGTCAAACCTTTAAACAGAACAAGGAAACAGTGCCACCTAACTGTGTAAGAAACTTTTGTTTTGAGAGGATATTTTTTACTGCATATTAATTATCAGCAGTAATCACTTATTCCCAATTCATTTTTGTATCAACAGAGTGGAGATAACAAAGAATGCTCAGCCATTGCCCTCCTCTCAAAAGTGAGCGAGACGTGAAGTTCCCTACACTCACTCCTTAGAAAATAGCAACTGCAGTTCTAAAGGTAATACAGAAGGGGATATTGAGGAGTAAATTTTATTCAGCTAACTTCAGACGCTTCAGATGAATGTTTATAAGGATCCACTGAAATACTCAGAACACCAGTCATCTCGGTCCCTTCACCAATCTTTTATTCTATTACAGGAATTCTGAGTTGTGCATCACTAGCAAAATACGATGTTTTTATACAATTAAAATTTAGCACATTGTAGTTAGCATCATGATCTTCCAAAGTTCTTTGATGTTAAGTCTACCAAACTGTAGACTACTGAGGTAAGCCCTCTAAAGCTCAGAGTGAGCCTTAGCAATTTCATATACCAGTGATTTCTGCTTCCTTGGCATTTAAGTGTAAATCGATACTAGTTGATAAACCACTGACTACACTTGGCCTTACGCGTCTACGCTCTGTCTGTAGCTAGACAGAAAAACAAAGTTAGAAACAAAAGGTGACAGAGATGATATTGGTGAATAACTAAAAACATGTGAGTCCGATTTTTGTAAAATACTTGGAAACTCTCCCCAAAGGCTCTGGACATCCAGGCAATAATCAAGGAAATGCTCATCCCAAAATCAAGGCACACTTCCTGAGAATTGAGTCTACAGACAGGTTCAAAGGGTGATGAACCTCCTATTATGGGTACCAGGTGTTGACCCACCCATGGTGCAGCAGCGGAGGAAAAACTTGATTTCCATATTTTCTTCCATCGTTGCAGTTAAGCAGCAGAATTTAAGGCTTACAATGTGCCTTCAATCTGCACTCTTGGACTAGGACATGATTTTAAGTTATCTGATATCAGCTTACTCTCTGGTTTTCCTCATTAGAAAGATACTCTATAAAATCACTCACCCTACCCTTAAGCAGGATCTACCTACGTATAAAGTAGCAGGCTAGCTGAACTGAGGAAGGATACGTCTTTATATAACTCATGGCAAGAATGCATTACCACTTCAATCATTAAATCATCAGATTCCTATGTGAAGGTGTACAGTATCAGTGCATGACATCGATGTTTAGTCCTATAGGCATATTTATAGACATCACTACTTTATATGTTATATTTTAGACTTTGAGTTTTTACTAATTGTCAAGCACTGTTTGCTAGAAATTTGAGTTCTATTGCTTCTCCCAGCATATTTATGTTATTAGAATATTGTGGAATCTAACTCCATCCCAGATCTCAAAAGTGTCCAGAGCAATACCACACTGGGCAAAAAGACAGCTTATAAAATGTGAAGTATAGCTCTTAAGATATGACTCAAATTAGAGAAAAGACCAGCATGCAAAGACTACGGAATTATACCCAAAAGATACAAAGATAAACCTACTAAGCTTTTCTCTGGATTACTATTTTTTAATATTTTTGTAATACTGAGGATTGAACCCAGAGACATTTTACCTTCAAGCTATACCCCCAGCTCAACTTTTTATATGTTGGGAAACAGGGTCTTGCTAGATTGATGAGAATCTCACTACTTGCTAAGGCTGTCCTCGAACCTGTGATCTTCCTGTCTCAGCCTCCCAAGTACAGGGATTACAGGTGTGTGCCTCAATGGTTGGCTTCAATCCCTATTTTATAATAAAAATGGGACAGAGCACAGCAGTGACTCTCACTTTTTGAAGCCGAGAGCCATCAGGGAAAGCGTACTACTAGCAGTCCTGTGACGGCTCTGATTTGGAGAGAGCATCTCCGCATACTGTACAGTTCACACCTCCACGGCCACCAAGACGGGGCTGACTCAGGTACACAGGTCATGAAAAAGTCACAAGAGACATGTGAGTATGCACTAGGGTGAAGGAGGTCTGTAGCTGGATCCAGGGATCAAAAGAAACCTCAACCTGGACCATGGTAAGGAGAGAATGCTTAGGAAACAGGAGCAGAGGCGTACCTCTCAAGCCCGGGTTCTGTTTCCCTAAGCCCATGGTTTCAAGTGGCCACGGCCTGCGGGACCTGAATTGCTGTCACCTGGTTCTCTCATAATGGCAGCTACGTGTATCAGCCTAAATGCATAAAGTGTTTAAACAGCACTGTCTATAAAACAAAATTCCAGGATTTATTTATCTATATTATATTCTTCACTTCAAATAGTTACTTTGGGGAGCTATATATTTGTTCTAATGATATTCCATTACTCAAAAATGTGTTGTAAATTCTGAGCACAATTTCTATTACCATCTGTCAGGGATACTGCAGAAAGAACTCCTATACTGGCTAGAAAGTTAGAATAGGAGACTTCTAAGACATTTTCTAATATTAATAACTATCCTAGCCTTCTAGGACTATCATGAACATCTGTGAAATAAAAAATCATATAACTCAGGCTTTCTTGTACACACCCACAAACAAATAGTACATAACTTTTGTATATGTGCCACTCGGCTTGTACACCTCTCTATGTTGCAGAAGTCTACTTACAAGGCAGCCCGTTCCAACTTGAGATAATTCACTCATTTGAATGTAAAACAAAATCTGTGGATTAGGATAGTGCAACACAGATCACACAGTGTTGAGTGATCAGTTACCAATTAAACTCACAAATCACAAATATAATTGTTGCTAAATACAAATAAAGCTTAGTAGACCAAGAATGCTTAGTAATTGCCTGATTGAAAAAACAACATTAAGCCATAATAATTGCATGCAAAGATTCTCTTTTGGAAGAATTAAGATGATAACTTCAAGCTATGTATGGTGGCACATGACTGTAATCCCAGTACTTGAGAGGCTGAGACAGGAGGTTCAGAGGTTCAAAACCAGCCTCTGCCTCTAAGCGAGATTCTCGGCAACCTAGCAGGACCCTGTTTCAAAACAGAACATGTAAAATCAGGTAAGGTACACCTTGTAGGTAGACTGCGTCTGGGTTCAATCTTCAGTATCACACACTCATAAAAAGATGATGAATTTGAAATATCAAAGCTCCTATGAAATATGTTAATTTACATTAAAATATTCTTAAAAGGGTTTGGAATCAATTGTTCTAAGTAACTCATCATTTTCACTGTGGCCAATAAAAGTGCTGACGCATAAACTAAAAGAGTTTATAAACTAAACAAGTTCATGATTCCTAAGCCAGCACCATAGAAAATACATTCGCATCACACACAACACAAGTCAAAGATGAACTTCAGTGCTTCCAAATGAACAAGTCTCTAAGGAATAATAGCTAAGCAGGTGAGAATATACATCTTCTAACTTTGTTCTTTTTCGAGATTGTTTTGGGTATCTAGAGTCCATATTCCATATTAGGATAGATTTTTTTCTGAAAAATAAATATATAAATATATGATAGTTTCACCTAAAAAAAAAAAAAAGAAAAAATATTCTCTGGTAAGAAAGAAAGCAAAAAGAAATATTGAAATGTTATCTTTAAGTTATCAAAAGCTTGGTATCAGACAAATGAAACTGTTATGTGAGATTATCATTTTTAATTTTGGATAAATTGCTATAATACTAGATGTCAACCACTAAGCCAAGCATGGGAAGGAGGGATGGGGAGGGAATGGGGTGGGGATCGGGTGGGGGCTGACTGGGCGATGTGTGCATGTATGTCTACAAAAGTTTTTTTTGTATCCCACTATGATGTATGAATACAGTACACCAGTAAAAAATTTAAAAAAAGAAATAAGTCAAAATGACAGACACAGACATGTCTCTAAAATAACACTGAATGTAACTGGTCTCGACTTTCCAGTTCAAAGACATGGACTGGCAGAATAGTTTAAAAAATAAGACCTATTTGTTATCCTCAAAAGATTCATCTGAGAAGCAAAGTTATCCACAGGCTGAAAGCAAAATGTTGGAAAGAAATATTTTAGGCAAATAAAGACAGAAAGCTGACTTCGTGCCAACATGACTCAGATTAGACAAAGAAGATCAATTCATACAGGTTAAAAAAAAACAACCCAACAAAATTATATAATGATAGTAACTGTTGATGCCTCAAATGTCAATGTATCTAATTATAGATAATGAACACACTCAACCTACAGACTCAGCTAGACCACAGTACAAGAATGGGTAAATTCAACACAACTCTATCCAATAAATAGTTATCTAGACATAAAATCAGTAAATACTCTTCAGACCTAAAAAAAAAGTTCAAATAGACCTAAAAGACATCTATAAAATGTTTCATCCAACAATTGACAAATTCAGCAACTTGTCACTGCTCATGAAACCTTCAAAATAGCATTTTAAGACACAAAGTAAGTTTTGGAAAATACATAAAAATCAATGTATTCTTTGTCCTCTTAATCAAATCATAATGGGATAAATTTAGAAATCAACATTAAGCAATATAAATTACAAACACACATGGAGATCGAATAATACACTTTTTTTGGCAGTACTGGGGATGGAACCCAGGGCCATTCTACCTCCAAGCTACACCCCCGGCCCTATTTTTTATTTTTTGCTTTGAAACAGGGTCTCACGGAGTTGCAAGGGCCTCGCTATGTAGCTGAGGCCGTCTGCAGACCATGATCCTCCGGTCTCAGCCTCCCGATTGAAAGGATTACCAGTGTGCACCACCACGACTGGCTGAATAGTACACTTTTGAATGTTAACTACATCATAGACGAAATGAGAAGAAAACTCCAGTGTTTCCTAGAATCCAATGAAAATGGACATACAATGCACCAGAAACTCTGGACACTATAAAGGTGGTTCTAAGAAAAAAGTTTAGAGTGCTGAGTGCCAATAGATATGGGTATAGTCAACAATGCCTTCACTTTATTCTCTTGGTTAATGATGTCTACACATTTTTAAATAAATGCCGTTTCATTAAAAACCACAATTCATGGCATTTGGGAGGCTGAGGCAGGAGGACTGCAGTTTCAGGATAGCCTTAGCGACTACTTAGGAAGGCCCTTTGCAACTGAGACCCTATTTCAAAGTCAAGAATAAAAAATAGGGCTGGGGGTATAGCTTGGAGGTAGAATGCCCCTGGGTTCCACCTCCAGTACCATAAAAAAAAAAATCACCATCCAATAAGTTCTTCATTTTCATTACATATGCACATTATATGGACTTTTTTGAAATTTACCTACAGAAGGTAAGTTATTTTTCTATGATTCCATCTCAAGATTCCAAGGGAGATATTATAAAATCAAAGTCTGATAAAGTTGGAACCCCTGATTCATAAACATAAAAAATGTTCTTCTATCTGGGTTCTTTTACCTCAAGTTCAACATTTCAGATAAATTTCACATAAAATAGGAATACAGGTGACAGGTGTACCTTGAGCCATTATTTTAAGCATTTGTATGACTGGGAGGGGTGGGGCGGGTTTAAAGTCTGGGAACAAAACAAAGATAAAAAGCTCAATTCCCTGTACCCCCTATAAAAGGTTTAACATTTAGTCCCAGAAAACCGATCCTCATGGTCCAGAGGCAAGTATGGACCCAAGAAGGGGTATAGCAGGGGCCTGTGCATTTATTTAACTATGGGGACCTTTGCGATGGAAGCTTTGAAGTGGAATGGATAAAAGTCAGAATAATTCCAGGAGGGTAGGTGAATTAAATCATCTCTCAAAATAATTTGTAAGCTGTTTCTTGCTATTTCCAGTTTTGACAGGCATTTTTAGGTACTTGAGGCCGGAGGAGGAAACTTGGAGAACTTTCTTAACACGCACACAAAGGCAAGTGGTGAAAGCATTATCTTCACTTGCGACAGAACACTTGAAGAGAACATTCAAAGGCAAGGATAGGGATTTTTCAGTTTCCAAAAAGTGAAACAAAGCCTTCTTTTTCTTCTTCTGTACCATATGCCAACGGAGGCCACATCAACAAAACCAAAATAACACAAGCATCTAAGAAGGCTCTGCTCGTCTCCCCAGCTGCTGCTGAAAGCCTTGACTTCACCTGCCTTCCATCTCTAACACATGGTCTCTGGGGGGAGCTGCACAGGATTTGGCTGACAGCGAGTAGAGCTGGCGCAATCGGGGCCCTGGGTTAGCTCTCTCCCTTCCCCAGGCAGCTCCCGAGGCTCTGTCTGAGGGTCGGGAGCTTGTCAATCAGGATCTCGACAAGGAGGCCCTGGTGTTCCCCTAGCCTCTCCAGTGGTGTCTGAGTTCTGAACACAGACCTCTCAGCTTTCCTGCCAGCAGCGAGGGTGTTCCCCAGGCAGAAAGGCCGAGGCACAGCACAGGGCCTTGGGAATCAGTGCATGAGTACAGTGGGGAGCACTCTGGAACACAAGAAGATGCCTCAAACTTGAACCTCACCCCTGCTTGTGAGTCTGACTGGCTCCTTCTCATCTTCCTGACATCCCAAGGCCGAGGCACAGCTGCAGGAATCACTGCATAAACACAGCGAGACACAATGAGAAGATGCCTCCAACTTCACCCTGCATCTTTGGTTGTGAGTCTGTTTAGCTCCTTTTCATATTCCTTACATCCCAAGGCCCAGCATGGCCTAGGCTAAAGTAGACACAACACACTGATGGGGTGAATGGAGATATACCTGTGTCAGGTCTCTGGGCAGCTATGAGCAAGGGGAAGGGGGAATTAGGGCTTATGACAAAAGATTACTTCCGGTGAAGAACAATCTTCCCATAAACCAGCTTCTTCATGACCAGACACTTTTTTCTTAAATCTAAAAGAAACCAGGTCTAGGGAGCCTAAGGAACATTCCAACTTTGGAATCGATGCAGGTGCACTGACCTGTGATATGAAGTAGCAATGGCTGCTCCAGGTGCACACCACAGGAAGAGGGAGGAGCCTGGCCAAATTAAAAAACCCACCATATGGCCAGGCGTGGTGGCGCATGCTTGTAATCCCCGCGCTTGGGAGGCGGAGACAGGAGGATCACACAGGTTTGAAGCCAGCCACGCTGGTTTAAGAGACCCTGTTTCCAAAAAGAAAAGTATAAAAATAGGTCTGGGAGTGTAGCTGAGAGTAGAAGGGTTTCCAAGTGTGGGGAGCCATTAAGGTTTTCCCCTAAAAGAATATTTCTGACTGTCCTTTGCCCAGAGTCAATAAGGTTTTTGGTCATGGAAAGTTCAAGGTCTGAGAGAAGCTCTGGTGGGATTGAATGACCTGACCACTTGACCAATAGCGCACAGGTGGTGACGGCACGAGGGACTGATTGACCTGGAGCTGTATAAATAGGACGAGAGTGATAAACCCTGGATCGGTCAGTAGAGATATCAATCCAGGAGTGTACTGGCAATCCTTCCTTGATAGAATTAAATATTTTTAATAAAATTCTTAGAATTGAATTCTTTTATCCTCACTCTTCTCTTTGGAACCCATACTTTTGCAGGCTGGCCCCGGCATCCAGGAACCCCAGTACCACCAAAAAAAAAAAAAAAAAAAAAAAACCCACCATATGGATGTGCCCACCCCACTTCAACTCTGTGGATGGGAAGCCCACCCCACAGCTCTCTGGGGTACACCGTACGCTCACTCTTCCAATATGGCCTCTTCTCTCAGAAGAGAACCCACTCCGTGGATAAACAAATCCTTTCTGCATATCCTATCCTTACCACTAGTCTGAAATCTTTCTTTCAGTAAGACAAGAACCAAGGAAACCATCTCCCTGTGATGCTCTTATTTAGCAGATATTTATATCACTAGCTTCATAAGTCCCAATTATGCAGCACATAAAGAATTAATTATTACTCTAGAATAAAATTTGGCAAGCTACTGAACACAACTGCACTGCAAAACTTGGCTAAGAAAACAAAGGTTAGCATGATGACATAGAGAATCTATGGACTGGGAGCTCTGAAGGTAAAATCACAGCTCCAACTCTGCCATTACTCAGGTGGATAAATATGGGCCAATCAGTTCTCCAAATTGCTATTAATAATTTATGTCTTTGTCACAGCCGATTAGTAATCCCCACACTCATTCCTTGGCTAGTCATCAACAAGGACCTCCTACTACCATAAAACCTATATTCCAAAAGAGAACATGAGTTCTAAGTTGTTAAGAAGTTCCCTCAAGTGAGATAATTGGCTTTTTAAGTCCAGTTCTGACATGACTTTTGGCCTTAGAATCCTTGGGTGATACACCAGACCTCTGTTTTATCATCTGAAAATAGCTGAATTAAATCAAGGGTTCTCAGCCTGGGCTGATTTTGCCAGGCCCTTCTCTCCGCAGGGGAAGTATGAAAAAACATGAAACACTTTGAATCATCACAACTAAGGAATAGGGAGGAGCTGCAGACATCTGGTGATGAGAGTCCAATGATGCTTTATGCCTAACATCCTACAAGGTGACAGCAGCAAAAAATTATTCGTGGATAGTACTAAGATCGAAAAGCCCTAAATTAGATTTTTTTTTCTCTTTTTTGTACTGGCGATTGAATTCAGGGACATTGTACCTCTTAGCTACACCACCAGCCCTATTTTACTTTTTATTTTGAAACAGCATCTCAATGAGATGCTGAGGGCCTCACTAAGCTGCTCTGACTGGCCTAGAATCTACAATCCTCCTGTCTCAGCCTCCCAAGTACTGGGATTCTGAGTACTTGGGAGTGCACCAGGCTAGGCAAGCTTGCAGTCTAGGTTGTTCTAACCATGCTCAGAAATAGCGTGTATAAAATAAAGATCTGGAGGCACTGTGTTGGCATCTGTAATAACTCACCTTTATGATGTCAAGAACCGGGACTAAAGGTGTAATGACAGGGAATTAAGGGATATTCTCTGCCATAAAGCAAAAATAGTAGAGCCTTTTTATTCTCTGATATGTGGCCATAATAATCATAAAACGAAAGGCTAAAAGGTCAATCTTATATCTTCTGTTAATCTTAAAGTCTTAGCTGGTTACTCACAGAATCCCAAATGTTAGCAACTTTATAGAATTGTTTTCCTTATGAGGCCAATAAGGAAAGAAGCTTTTGAGGTTTCAATTCGATTATTTCTAAGCTCCCTAAAATTTAAGAAAGTACTGAGTGTAAATATGTAACAATAAAAACATATGGAATTGCTAAATATGGGACAGCAGAAGCTTCCCGGTAAGTTAGAGTAGGCCTATCAAAGAACTTATAGCTGCTTAGCTAAAAGTTCTGCAAACATGAAACACAGCACACTTGGACATGAACGCAACATAAACACATGCGTACTAACTTTACACTTTGTGCGTCTTGTCAGGGACCACCGTACACCTGTGCCCTTCACCACCTCTTTGCTAATCCATAGCCACAGGCATTGTTTGTTTGGGACACAGATACAAACCAGATCTGAAAAGATAAACTCCTTACCCCACAGTGGCACTGAAGATTACTAGTGGTCTGTTGTAAAACAGTGGCTGGGTCTCCCCAAGGACACAAACCAAGGACCAGAAGTGGGTATACAGCTGGGCGTGGGTTCACCCCTTCAGGTCTTGGCCTGTTAACCTCGACATTTCTCCTTCTAAGCTGAATTGTTATGTAAAGTGGCTCAAAAAACATTCATGTATCTTTTGGGAATAAAATCACAGCAAGCTCACAGTCTAGGAAGACAAAGGGAAAAAAAAAATCTTTGTTTTAAACCAGGCGCAGAAATAGCGTGTATAAAATAAAGATCTGGGGGCACTGTGTTGGCATCTGTAATAACTCACCTTTATGATGTCAAGAACCGGGACTAAAGGTGTAATGACAGGGAATTAAAGGATATTCTTTGCCATAAAGCAAAAATAGTAGAACCGTGACCATAAAAATAATCAAATGAAAGGCTAAAAGGCCAACCTTATATTTTCTATTAATCTCAAAGTCTTAAATGGTTGCTCACAGAATCTCAAAATATTAGCAACTTCATAGAATTTCTTTCCTTCTGAGCTGTCCCTAATTGACTCCAAATTATTCACATGTTACTTACTGAGGTGTCCGACAGGCCAGGCATTTGCCAAGCTGTGGAACGATGTGGTAATGAGGTTACCAAAAATGTTTTTCTCCAAAAGGTTTTCTGGGGAAGACAAAAACGTAAAAGCCCTCACTCGGAGTGAGATGGAAACAGGAGACCGTGGTGCGAGAGACTGTGAAAGCGGGTACGTACGGTCCAGTGGTAAGAGGCTCACCGGACTCCAGAGGAGGAGAATTCACAAGCAAGGCAGAGAACGTGTGTGAAAGCAGGAGAAAGGACACCGTGCCCTTCCAAACACGCAGAAGCAAGGTCCTTTCGCTGCACAAACTATTAGACAACCAGCGGATAAAACACTGACTATGGGAATAAGTAGGAGAAAATTCCTCAGAAACTGCAAGTGTGAAGAAGTGTAGGCTGGGTCCAAGTTTTACCTCCATCCCCTCTACCTGCGTGTGCTGCAAAGTCTCTGGGCCTGGCCACCTTCCCACTGTCAATGCCAGGCCACTGAAGTGGGCAGGAATCAGTGGGAGAGGAACGAAGTGGATTTGCTTATGGTAAAAAGTATGATGAATAAGAAAATCATTCATTACCAGAAAAACAAACTAAGCAAAAGTAAAGTCCAATCAGCTAATTCTGCACCTGACCCTAGAGTCAGAGGTGAAGATGTCAAGGCACAAACTGCATCGAGTCAGTAGTCACACTGTGCTTACCTTTGCAGTTTCTTAAAAAATCTCAGCCAGTATTTTATTTTATTTTTTGCAGTACTGAGGATGGAACCCAGGGCATTCTACCTCCAAGCTACACCTTCAGCCCTATTTT
Source organism: Muscardinus avellanarius (assembly GCF_963383645.1). Lineage (NCBI taxonomy): Eukaryota > Metazoa > Chordata > Mammalia > Rodentia > Gliridae > Muscardinus > Muscardinus avellanarius. The sequence continues at coordinate 60,062,538 of NC_137803.1, forward strand.
TTATTCTTTATTTTGAAACAAGGTCTCAGTGAGTTGTAAAGGGTCTAAGTAGTTGAGGATGTCCTTGAACCATGATCGTTCTGTCTCAGCCTCCCAATGCTAGGATTACAAGTGTGTACTACCACACCCAGCTGAGCCAGTATTTTAAAACGGGGGTGGGGGATTCTCACATTATTTTAAATGTAGATTTCCAACTCATTGTGTGATCTGTTTATTTTTAATTATTTATTTCTGTATTTCACTTCTGTCTTCATTTCTGTATTTACCTTTTAATATTAGCTACTTTCTTTAGACCATTTAAACTGCTGGTTTGCTACAGTGTTGTCCACTTCCTACTTTCCTGGCAGCGCGTTGGGGATTGTTCTCAATCTCTCCGTCCTTGTACTTTAAGAAAGTCTACTTACTATATGCTCAGTTTTTAAAGGTAAGAAAAGAATGAAAGCGAGACCAAGCAGTCTTAAGTTTTCTTCAATCTGCCTCTTCACCCAGTTGCCTCCCTTTAGACGTTCAAATTGTTGACCCAGATGTAGGTCTAAACCCCATCTGCTCAACAGCGCCAGGCCAGAGAACGCTCCAGGGCCGAATCAGAACACCAAAACCGAAGGCAGGACGTGGGCTTGCATACACACTGGGCTTTGGACTGGCATTAATGCTTACCTGGATCCTGATCTATAGTCCTGGAATCGTGGCCATAATCGGCTCCTTGGTTTTTACTTAGAAAAAAAAATAGCAATGACTAAAAGCAATGTCTAAAATGCTGTCATCTAAGAAATGTCACCCGAACCCCCAGGGCTGCGGCTCCAACCCAGGGCCTGGCAGGTGCCAGGCAAGGGCTCCACCGCTGAGCTCTACCTCTACCCCTAACATCGTTGATCTGGCTCAGGGTCATGTCAAACGTGCAATCATCCTGCCCCCAGCTCCCGAGGTCTGTGCCAACAAAACACAGCTCCATTTTTAACTCTCATGTACTCACAAATGAGCCCGTGACTTAGCAAGGGCTTATCAGTGCAGGACCACAGACCTTCAGGGACCTGGAGGGCCAGGTGTCAGGAGCAGCGTTGGGATGGCACGCAGGAAAAACCAAATGGTAAACAGTCCATGTGACATATCCCAGAATTTGAAACCTTCCTGGTCAGGACTGAATCTGCTACCATGCCGAGACCGCCGAGACCGCCTACTTCCTCTCGGCATCTGCATGTGTGACAACCTCGCACTACCACAACAACCACGTGGGCAGTCCAAAGACAGCTTGGATTTGGGTGCACTGGCCCATGGGAATTCAGGAGCACTGTGAGGAGTGGTGTGGACCAAGCAGGGTTCCAAGCTGGGGAAAAAGAAAGACAGCCTACATCTGCCAAACTCCAATCCCACATGCCGAGATGAGTTCTGAGTGTCCCCCACACACCACAAACACCGAGTCTCCTTAACAATGCCTTACTGTAAAAATTTTTTTAAATAAAATAAATTTTAAAATAAAATAAAATAAATAAAAAATTAAAAAATGCCTTATTGGCTGCTACAGCTCACATTGTGAAACAGTCAAGTCTGAGTCCCCAGGTCTGCACCTCCCAAATTCTCAGGCTAGAGATGAGGGTTGTGACCCTGGATTCTTTCCTTTCCCCTGTGCTCTAATCTGTCAGTAATTTTATAAATTCAACCTCCAAAATACTCCAGGAGCCCTGCCATTTCCAGCCCCATCCACACACCTCCCTGCACCTGCCATTGGTTCCCACCTGGACACTGGCTGGAATTCTGCAATAGCAGCCAGAGCTGATTCCCACCAGCCCACACTGAGCAAGTCACACACACTCTGATTCTGCAAGGCTCCCAAGGTAAACAGAGGCACAGACTTCCCAGGGTCCTCACAGGGCTTCTCACTGGGGCCTGGACCACCCCCAGCCACATTCCTGCCTCCAGCACCTTCCATTCCTTCCCCTCCCCTCCCTCCTTCTATCTCCAGTCCCGACCAGGAGGCTTAAAATCAGGCAGGTCAAGCACTGTCACCTCATGGGGCTTGCTGTGTCACCCTTTGCCTGAATCTTTTCTGCCCTAATTTCCTCCAGGCTAGCAGCCATTCATGCTCAGAGGCCTCTGCTGAGCCTGCACCCCGAGGAGGCACCCTGCTGGTCTGTCTCTTGGTGCACTTCGAGCCAGCACCCACGTGTGTATTCCGGAGACCAGGTGGTGTCCGACTCCTCATGGTCATGGAGGATGGGCTTGTGTCCCCACAGTTACCACATGCACGCAGCACCAGCCGCCACGCCGTGGGCTCCAACCAGATACTCTGAGTTCTTTAACTCGGGCCCCCTCAAAACTAATGATGGCTTAATCTAGAGAGATGCTTTAATTTAAAAGCCATGAGAATACGGTGCATAGCAAAATACAGTTTATATGCGTGCTAAGAGGTCAGGGGCCTGGTGCCCCGGCAAGGCGGGAAGGTCATCTTGAGCCAGGATTTTGAGGCCAATCTGAACTACACAGCAAGAACCATCTCTTAAAAAAAAAACAAAAACAAACAAACAAACAAAAAAAAAAAAAACCGGGTGTGGTGGCGCACGCTTGTAATCCCTGCGCTTGGGAGGCAGAGACAAGAGGATCGCGCAGGTTCGAAGCCAGCCTCCCGCGCTGGCTTAGGAGACCCTGTTTCCAAATAAAAATGTTAAAATAGGTCTGGGAGTGTAGCCCGGAGGTAGAAGGGCTTCCAGGAACCCCAGTACCACCAAAAAAAAAAAAAAAGAACAACAAAAAACACACAAACTGCTTTTTTTGGCCAGACGAGATGGCGCACACCTATAATCCCAAAACTTGGGAGGCTGAGACAAGAAGATCACAGGATGGAGGCAAGCAAGATCCTATTTCAAAATAAATAATAAAAAATTAAAATGCCTGAGAGTTTATCTTAGAGGTAGAACCTTCCTGGGTTCTATCCCTAGTACTACTACTACTACTAGTACTACTACTACTACTACTACTAATAATAATAATAATAATAATAATAAATAATTTTAAGTGTTAAACTATCTGTCCCTTTGATTAAACTTATTTTATCTAGATATGGTAACAAAAAAATAGTGCTGTATGGACTGCTGCTGTCTTCCCCAGCCCTCCCTGATACTTTCCAAACAATTTATCATTCAATTGTTAAGTGTGGCAGAAACCACATCTCCATCACTTCACATACTGAAATCCATCTTTAGGAGGGTATACACAAGCTTCTTCAAACTGTCTGGCTTTGTTAAAGAGAACGGTTCATGCAAGACTCAACTCAATGTGAAAGAAGGTGGTTCAGCAGGTGCCACTGAGCAGGGTCCCTGCCGTGACAGCATCCTCTCCCAGAGGTGCCTCAGCCCAAGGGAGCCGCGCAGCGACAGCTCCGAGGGGCTCAGTGTAGAGGTCTCATTTTGTGCACTAGGAAAATAAAGCAGCGATAAATTCTCCTGTGGCACTGTTCCAAAAAAAATATTAACAATGCAAATGCTTAAACAAAAGATGACTTTATGTGAGTGAATGAAGAGTTGCATTTCTCCCAAGGATCTTCTAATTCACTGTTTTGCTTAAGTACAAGATAATCATGATATTTTTACTGCTTGCTTTACGCATCCTCTTAGAGTATGTGAGTAGTGCATGAGAATTTTAATGGATCCAAATAGTTTTCTTCAGTTGGAGATATATTTCTACTATAAACTATTCTCAAAATAATTCTGCCAATGTCTCAAAGTTGGAAAGGCTCTGTAAACTACAAAACGCTGTCCCAATGAAATGGGACATGGGCATTTTTAAAGCAGAAATCAAAACACTAGCAGTGTTTCACACTAAAGCATTAAGAAAACTAAGGTCGACTCCTCCCAGCCAAGTCCAGCTACATCTTCTCAGTTCTGGTTTTTTTTGCCAGCAACTGAGCCTTCGCTCAGGGATCCCTCCCAGGTCCTCACGGTCTTCCCAGTTTGGGGACACTTGTTTTATCTCCCCATCCACCACCTCTTAGTTTTCTCCAGGATTCCTTCCCGGGTGTGGCGCCCAGACACACAGCTGCCCTTCTCTCTCTATGCTAATTTATACACACTGTGTCAGAATTATTATCGTCTTTCCTATTCATAATTGCTGAATATTTCCCAGTTGGCCTTCTACCAGCCTCTCATGAAGAGGCGCTTGAGTGCCTCCTTCCATAATTAATCAGCTAATTAATTACTTCTGGTACTAGGGATTGAATCCAGGGCCATTCCACCTCCAAACCACACCCTCAACCCTGTCTTATTTTTCCCTTTGAGTCAGGGTTCCACGAGGTTGCTGAGGACCTCACTGAGTTGCTGAGACTGGCCTTGAGCCTGCAATCCTCCTGTCTCTGCCTCCCAAGCGCTAGGAGTAGAGGTGTGTACCACCACCCAGGGGCCCTTCTGCATTTTATAAACAGAGCTTTTCTTTTCAGCCCTGTTCCCAGCCCACCAAACCGAGCTCTCTTGCCACCTCCCCCGACTCACCAGCAGCTGCGTTCCACTGAGTGTGTGAATAGTACATCTGTTTCTTAATGGACCTAGATCGCTCTCTTCACTTGGAGGTGTGTGACCACAATAGACTATCCTCGGAATAATTCTGCCAATGCTACAAAGATGGACACGCTTTGTAAACTACAAAGCACTGTTCAAACGAAAGGGGGCATCTGTATTTTGTAAAGCAGAAAGCAAAACTTAGCAAAGTAATTAACGAAAAGAATGAACGCTAATCGCAGTGGTTTTCAATCTCTCCTTCCTCGGGCTCTAAAGAAGGGAATGGAGACGCCCCAGAAGGAAGGGTGGGTGAGGGACTGGGGTGGGCCGAGGTGCCTCCCTGGCAGCCTCCTGCTGTGGGCCTCCACTCCACCTGGCCTTCCCAGTAGAGCACAGAGCTTTCCACCCTCCAAGCCCCTTTCCTCGCCACGCCAGTCTTCCCAGCCTCTTCCTGTGGCCTCCGGGCCTCAGCCCAGGCTGCGCCTCCTGATGTATGAGGAGTTGTTGAACAAGCACTTACCACCTGTCACTGCCACGCTGGCACTAGAGGGTGGCTTGTTACCGCCAAACACAGACACACCTATTTCTCCTTAAAGTGAGAGTTGAGGCAGATCCTTAATTTCCCTTGACTCAGACTTTACTGGTTACTCTCCCACCAAGACCTCTCCTTAGGAAAGAGATGGGCAGCTCATTGTAGAGGCAGCTCAAGCTTGTGCTTATTTTAACCCCAGAACTGCCTGACAAAAATGCTACCTTGTCAATTCCACTGTCGAGGGTTACGTGCACCACAAACTCCCCACCGTCACCTGGCATCCTGGAGCTTAGTTAATAGCGGTTTTCAGATCCTCCTTCCTGCCCGGTCATTATACACCAGGTCAGTGCAGCAGGGCTCAGTCCCTCTGGATGTTCTCAATTGCTTCTCTCCTAAACCTGTCTCCCAATTCTATAGCCTACCTACCGAGTAAAGCCAGTGTTAGCATCCTGCCCAAAAGCTCAATACATTCTTTACCCAACGCCAAAATCAAACACCGCTCCATCCAAAACTGTTTGCCATTTATACCTTTTTGTCTAAGGGGACTAGAAAACACCCAGACCCCTACACCTATGCAGCCAAGCGCTGAAACCAGAGCCTGTCACAAGCATCCTCAGAACAGCTCCACTGTGGGACCCAGGAGACCAACTCTGCGCGAAGTTGGAGTCCGGGCCCAGGAAGGCAGGTCCCTGGTGGCCAGACTTGTTCACAACAGTGACCACGCCTTCCTTTCATTCCCTTCAGCCTCTGGGGCCCTGGGGCATGAGGACTGTCCAAGTGGATGCAGGGACACATACGCCATCAGTGCCCGGTCTGAACGCTCCACTTAACCAGTAGGACTGAGGGCACTCGAAGGCAGGGGACCCCCACCCCCCAGTGCAACCCCAAGAAACCAAAGGCACTAATCCCACAGGTGACTCTCGCACTGGTCCAGGTGGACTTCCAGCCTGACATGCTGACCAAGAAGACCAGGGGCAGCGAGGGTGACAGTGGGCAGGTCCTGGGCAGGCGAGCACAGCAGTAGTTACAGGGTCCCACACCGGAACATTGCCCTGTGCTCACTCAAGGGCCGGCATGGGGGGCCAGGGGGGGCCGCCTGGGGCCAGTGAGGACACAGTGCGCTCTCGGCCAAGGGGACCAGCAGCCCAAAAGGAGACCAAAGCCACACGTCCACCCGCTGAGGACACCCTGATGGCCACGCCTGGTTCCAGCCAGGACCTAGGGCCACCGCGCCCATCAGATGTGGCCACTCGAAAGAGCAAGAGACAGAGAATGGGGAGGCAGCGAGCCCCGGCGCCATCGCCCAGGGCTCCAGGGCCACCGCAGTGGTGCCCCCGGGGCCAGCAGGGCGGTGGCCTCCTTCCCGGAGTGGAGCGCCACGCCGCCGCGGAGCCCAGCGCCCGCCTCGCCCCCGGCCAGCGTGCCCCATGGAGCCGGCCCGGGCGCCCGCGCGTGCCCGCCGCCCCTGCCGCGCTCCTGACGCCCAGGTGGCGCCCCAGGACCCCGGGCAGCCGCGCACCCCGCGCCCCGAGCTCACCAGCGCCTGCGCCCCGCTCGCCCCCGACGCTCCGGGCTCCTGGTCCTGGCTCTCCTCCTCCTGCCGCGCCCGCGTCGGGTTTGCAAGCGCCTGCTACAAGCCCCTTCCCAGCGCTCGACTTTGCCACCCTCTCGTCCCCGGATGCCGGTCCAAAATAAAAGTGACCTAGGGGAAACAGCAGCCTGCAAGCAGAGGTCCCCGCGGCTGGGGACTGAGGAACCCTGCGCTAGTCAGCCCTGCACTCCTGGGACTTACAGTCTCCCTGACTGCCCTGAGCTTTCACACCTCAGAGACTCTGGGTTTGGAAGGAACTTAACTATCTTGTGTATTTTAGTTTATGCTTCCTCTGGAAGCCTGGTGTGTTGGCCCACGCTTGTAATCCCAGCATTTGGGAGGCTGAGACAGGAGGATCGCAGTTAGCAGACAGCCTCAGCTATTAAGTGAGGCCCTTTGCAACTCAGTGAGTCTCTTTTTCAAAATAAGGAATAAAATAAAATAGGGCTGGGGCTGTCGCATGAAGGTAGAATGCCCCTGGGTTCCATCCCCAATACCGAAAATTAATTAATTAATTAAGTTAAACTAAATAAAAAGTACTGCCAGGCAATGACAGGTATGCTTGTAATCTCAGCCACCTGGGGGATTGATGGTGCACGAGGGGAGGGTCCCAAATTTACCACCAGATTGGGCAATTTAGCGAGACCCTGTTTCAAAATAGAAAATAAGCTGGGCATGGTGGTGCATGCTTGTAATTCAATACTTGGGAGGCTGAGACAGGAGGATCACAGGTTTGTGGCCAGCCTCAGCTACTTAGGGAGGCCCTCCACAACTTAGTGAGACTCTATTTCAAAAGTAAAGAATAAAAAAATGGTGCTGGGGGTTTAGTTAGGAGGTAGAATGTCCCTGTGTTTAATCCCCAGTACCACAAAAAGAAAGAGGAAGAAAGAAAGAAAGAAAGAAAGAAAGAAGAAGATCTGTAGCTTAGTGGTAAAGGGGTTCAATCCCCAATAAAAGGTGAGGGCTGTTATCTGGTGATTAAAGATTATTTTTTGTGATTTTGAATGAAATTTTCTTTCATGAGGGTGTCTTGTGTAGGTACAAAACAAAGATTAGTTCTTTCCAACCAGAAATTCAATTTTATATGATTAACGATAGTAACATCTCAAATAATCTTTTTGGTTGCTATTGGCAAAATGAACCAAAAATAAAAAGGTTTTTTTTTTTAAAGCAAGATGGGGCATTTGTTAGAAACATAATAAATACAAAATGCTTTACTAATGCAGTTTTAAAATTTGGACTGATAATCATAGAAATTTAAAGTCTAAATATAAGACACAAACTGTGTCTTGTGCTCTAATCAGTTAAGGAAAAAAATATTTAGGGCAAAATAAAGGCAGTAGCATGGAGAAAAAGTCATTTTGAAGTACATTCGAATCACCTGTATTTATTTTTGTTCCACTTTAACATGTTTGTGCTGAGACCTTATTAGAGTTGTGATACATTTCTTTGACAACATACACACCTGAGGCTACCAACTTTGGTCAATTGCTCACCTGCTTGGATGAGATTAGAGTGGTGCCCAGTGGAGGAGAGTGTGACGAGTCCCCCTTCCTGATATTTAAAGGCACACAGATAGTGGTGGGCCTCTGCCTCTTCCTCCTCCTCTTCCTCCTCTTTGGGAAGAACAAGTGCTTTAATCACTGCGACCCCAGCCCTTCCCAATGATGCTCCTCATTAAAGACTCTAGGTCTCAATGATATAAGCAGCAAAATACTCCCAAACAGAAAGAGCTAAGAGTACTTCTGGTTCAACCTAAAAAAAAAAAAAATCGATATTATTGTTATACAGAATTAAAGACACTTGGATTAAAATACTAATACATCACCCTGTCTTCACTTTTTAAAATCAGAATTATCATTTATAATATGATAATCTATTATGTTTGACCTAAGTTGATGAAAATCAGAACATTCTGTTTCCATGGCCTATATTTTAAAGGGGAAGGGATGAGCCAGGTGTGGTGGTGCACACCTGTAATATCAATTTGGGAGGTTGATACAGGAGGATCTTAAATCCAAGGCTAACTTCAGCAACATAGCAAGACTCCCAGCAACATAAGGAGCCCATGCTTCAAAATATTATTAAATAATAATATTATTAAAAAGGCTGGAGGTTTAGCTTGGAGGTAGAAAATCCCTGAGTTCCATTCCCAGTACCCAAAGAAAAGCATGCATCAGTTAAACAGGGGTAATTAACATTAAGTGCATAGGTGCAAAGCTCCAACAACAAGCCAGGGTTTTTCTAAAAATTGACAACTGTTTTAAATTACACTGATGACTTCTGGGAAGATGGCAACCAAGGGAAACAGCACAAACCACTCCTGCTGACACCCGATCTCCACTGCCTTAAAAACAGCATTCTACGACCCCAGAAAATACTATCAGTAGAGGAATAAAACTATAGGTACAAGGCTGCAGGGGAAAAAAAAGATTATAAGAGCGATCAGAGGGCAGAAAAGAAACCTGCCTGCCTTGTAGCCCCAGGCACCTCAGAGGTGCCATCTTACCTCACTGCACCCAACTCCAGAGACAAACAGAAAAATAACCAAGGACCCGACGTGAGTAGCTTCAGATCAGCAGAGTTATAAGCCATCAGTTCTTCCTGCGCAGACGCCGGGTACAACTTCCTGCAGTGGCTGCTGAGCTCACCACCCTCCAAGCATCCAGAGCAGCACTCAGCACCAGAAATGAAACTCACCCGCTCTGCAGCCACAGGTGCTACAGTGGTACCATCTTGCCTCACTGCAAGATGTCCAGAGACAAACAGGGAAACGACCTGAAGTGAGCAGCTGCAGATCAGCAGAACCGTAAGCCATCAGTTCCTCCTGTGCAAATTCCAGTTACAATTTCCAGCAGCAGCGGCTGAGCTCATCATGACCTCCAGAGATCCAGACCAGTGCTCAACTAGAAGGTAAGTGTAACTATGGTCCCTGCAGGGGATTGCGCCCTCAGGGAACCGCTCAGCCCTGATAAACTTTCTGAGTCTGAGACTTTGAAGTTCAACCCACATCCTCACCAGCATTTGTTGTTATTTGACTTTTTTATGCTTGCCACTCTGACTAGATGGATTTTTTATGCTTGCCACTCTGATTAGATGGAATCTCAGTGTAGTTTTGATTTGCATCTCCCTGATGGTTAATGATGTTGAATATTCTTTCGGGTATCTCTGAGCCATTTGTATCTCTTTTGTGTGTGTGAAGTGTCTGTTCAATTCAGTTGCCCATTTCTTGGTTGGGTTATTTGTTTTGTGAGTGTAGAGTCTTTTGGCTCTTTGTGTATTCTGGATATTAGCTCTCAGAATGGTGGCTGGTAAACATCTCCCATTCTGTTGGTTTTCTCTGTAGGTTCTTGATGGTTTTCTTTGCTGAGCAGAAGCTTTTTAGTTTGCCTCCCACTTATTATTATTTTAATTTCCTGCACTTTGGAGATCTTGTTGAGAAAGTTACTGCCTCTGCCTGTATGTTGGGGTTGTGAGCCTATGTCCTCCTCTAATAGCTTCACAATCTCTGGTCTAATTTCCAAGTCTTTGATCCATCTCAAGTTGATTCCTGTGCCTGGTAAGAGGTAAGGATTTAGTTCTATCTTTCTGCCAAATGGGTAGCCAGTTCTACTAGCACCATTTGTTGAAAAGGCTGTCTTTTCCCCATCATTCGAGTTTGGCCCCTTTGTCAAAGATAATTGACTAAAAGTGTGTGGGTTTGTTTCTGTATCTTCTATTCTGTTCCATTAGTCTGTATGTTTGTTGTTGGGCCAATACCATGCTGTTTTTACTACTATTGCTCTGTAGTATAATTTGACGTCAGGGGTTGTGATGCCTCTTGCGTGGTTCTTATTGCTGAGAATTGCTTTGGCTATTTTTTTTTTTACCCTCTCCTCTAACACTCTCCCAAGCTTCTTCCCTTGTATATTCATACTCTCTTATCTCCATCCTTTTTTTTTCTTTTTCCTTCTATTCTTTTTTCTTCTGTGTCTATTAAATTTACTTCATATCACTATAGTGACTGACTTTAGTATGTTTGTGAATGTACTTTTGCTATTAGATTTTAGCTTTTAATTTTTTTCACAAAAATGCAGAAGAAAATATAATTAACCCCAAACACCCACCAATTAGAAGAAACACATGTTAATATTTTATATTTTCAATTGTCAGAGAACCTTTCTAAAGTTGAACTCATTTACCAGCTGTTCACTGACCTCTGCCTTTTTCCTAGGAGGTAACCACTGTGATGAATTCAGTGCGTATTCTTTTTTGGTAAACCTTTTCATGATTTCTGAATTTTTGTGTCTTAAAGAAATCCTGCCTTGACTCAAGGTTATAAAATATAATATTATACTTTCTGAAGCTAGGCATGGTGGCCCACACTTGTAGTGGCAGCTACGAGGGAGGCTGAGGCGGGAGGACCATTTTGACAGCATGCATTTGAGACCAGCCTGGGCAACATAAAATCCTGTCTCAAAGAGAAAGAAAGGAATAAAGGGGGGGAGAGAAAAAAGGAAAGGGAAGAAAGATAACGTTAATTTTTACATACTTTTTGCTTGCAGTGAGCTGGTTGAGCACCTCTACTACCCATGGAATAGGAGGGCACCCTGGGCAGCCGAGTGTGGTCCTGATTCTCTAAAGTGCTGTGTTTACTGTTAGCTCCTAGAGACCCCTTTTCAGGTTACTGAAGTTCATTTCATTGTGTCTTGTCACTGTTTTGGGGTCTCTTGTTTGTTTTACTGGAATACATTAGGATATTATCAGGAGCTCTTTCAACTTCTATTAAAAATAGGCATTTTCCCCCTTTCAAAACGACTGGCTTCATAGACTTTGTTTCTTGAGGGTAGATCTTAAAAATACTTCTTTGAAACCATTTTAATATTCCTCTCTGATTTGTGCTGTATTGCTGATAAATTCATCCTCCAGCTTTGCTCTGTTGACCACTAGGCTCTTTCTCCCCACGGTTAATTATCCTGGGGCCTCTGAGTGGAGTCTGTTTTCTTTCTTCCCCTTCTCGCCGCCTCCTTGATTTCCTTCCGTACTCCCCTCCCCAACCCTTACCTTCTTGCTCAGATTTAAGTCTTCTGTAGACAGTTCTGACCTTCTGTTCTAGTGAGATTGAAGGTAGCACAGATAAAGACACGACCATGGCGCAGAATTTGCCCAGCCCTAAGTCTTCCTTTGTGCTGTTATGTACTTCAGGAAAACAGAGCTGCAGAAACTACAGCCCGGCATGGTGGCGCACGCTTGTAATCCCCACGCTTGGGAGGCGGAGACAGGAGGATCGCGCAGGTTCGAAGCCAATAGCGCTGGCTTAAGAGACCCTGTTTCCAAAAATAAAATAGGTCTGGGAGTGTAGCCCGGAGGTAGAAGGGCTTCCAGGAACCCCAGTACCATAAATAAATAAATAAATAAAATAAATAAATTTAAAAAAGCATCCGGACAATAAAATTAATAAAAGCACCCGGAAAACAGCACCCATAGCCTAGTTTTAGATACTGAGTCAGGCTCGTCTTCTACCATGTGTTAAATTCTTTGCGGCGAGCCGGGAGTGTGGCGCACGCTTGTAATCCCCCCGTTTAGGAGACGGAGACTGGAGGATCTCATGGGTTCGAAGCCAGCCTCAGCTACTTAGTGAGGCTTTCAGCAACTTAGTGAGACCCTGTTTCCAAAAATAAAATAGGTCTGGGAGTGTAGCCCGGAGGTAGAAGGGCTTCCAGGAACCCCAGTACCATAAATAAATAAATAAATAAAATAAATAAATTTAAAAAAGCATCCGGACAATAAAATTAATAAAAGCACCCGGAAAACAGCACCCATAGCCTAGTTTTAGATACTGAGTCAGGCTCGTCTTCTACCATGTGTTAAATTCTTTGCGGCGAGCCGGGAGTGTGGCGCACGCTTGTAATCCCCCCGTTTAGGAGACGGAGACTGGAGGATCTCATGGGTTCGAAGCCAGCCTCAGCTACTTAGTGAGGCTTTCAGCAACTTAGTGAGACCCTGTTTCCAAATAAAATATATAAAAAGGTCTGGGAGTATAACCCGGAGGTAAAAAGCCTCTGGGTTCCACCCCCAGTACCACCAAAAAAAAAAAAAAAAAAAAAAAAATCTCTGTGGCGGAAATGAAGCGAAGCTGCCTCTCACCTCTGACATCTCAGGACCCAGAAGCTCCCAGGAGCAGAGGGCTAGCCTCTGCAGCCCACTGTGTGTTTGTCTTTGCTTCTAGAACACAGAGAAAATTGAGTTTCCATTTTAATTTTTCTCAGTGGCTTTGCATTGGGACTGGGACTTTGAAATGAATGCAGTGACTTTTTCCAAGTTTCCGTTCTTAATTGGACTTGGCAACACTTCTGGCACCTTGCATGGTTCTTGGCACAATAAAAGTGTTCCAAGAGTTTCTTTGAAACCACATCATCATGTTCAAGCAAAAATCTAAGTGAGTTCTTATCAGAAATATATCGTGGAAGTCAAACACTGTGTGGTACACCTGTAATCCTAGTACTTGGGAGGCGGAGACAGGAGGATTGCAGGTGTGAGACCAGCCTCAGTAATTTAGAGAAACTCTCAGCAACCTGAAAAGACCCTGTTTCAAAACAAAAGAACACATTTTAAAGGGGTTGGGGGCATATGTCAGAGGGAGAATTCCTCAGGGTTCAATCCCCACTACCACAAGAAAGAAAAAATGAATAAAAAAGAAAAAGAAAAGAAAGGAAATAAACTATGGAAGATATTCACACATACAGACTTGATCCAGATGAAGTTTACTCCTTTCTCAGTGTGTGGAAGGTTCCAGGGCTTCATCCCTATTCATTGTGCAGAGCGGCTCTGAAGGCAGGTGGGCACCTTTACACAGTTGTTGAGACAGACAGAACAAGTAGTCAATAAATAGCTGGTGAAGAGCCAGGCAACAGTGGTGCATGCTGGTACTCCTAGTACTCGGGAGGCTGAGACAGAAGCATTGCAGGTTCAAGACCAGCCTTAGCAAGGTCCTCAGCAACTTCATGTTTAGAATTTGTTTCAAAATAATAAAGGACTAGGAGTCCTGTTCAGAAGTAAAACATCCTGGGTTCAGTGCCTAGTACCACACACACACACACACACACACACACAGTTGTTGATGGTAGCAAAAACAGTATATAATTCAACCCGTAGGAATCTGTTGAAATCCCCTCTCTGAGTTTCATTATATTGTCTTCTATCTCCTTTCTCTGTCTGCCTTTCCTCGTCACTGTGAAGGTGTGACGTGTGCCAGGCACTGGCCCGCTTGTCTGGGGTTAGAGTCGACCCTTTAATCACAGTTTCATTTCCAAGCTTCCTTCCCCAGGCAGGGACGGCCACATCGCGGGTTGGCAATGAACTTCACCTCCCTTCTCCCCTTTATTTCTTCTCCTTTTAATTTTTGTGCCTGTTCAGTGCCAACTCTCTGTTGTCTGGCTACAAGAGCGTGCACGAAGCTATTAAATGGAGCTCTGGGCATGCAACTTGATAACCCCCACATTTAAAAAAAAAGTCCAATTGCCCTTTGGAATCTTAAATTATCTTACCTTGGGCTCCAACTCAATACATAAATCTTGATACTCCCACGGTTTTCTATTATAGAGTTCCAATCCGGAGGATATCGTCTGAGTTCATTTTCTTCCAAGGGCTCTGCTTTAAATGTGGAAAGGAACCGCCACCAAAATAAATAGACAGCAAAGAGGAATCCAAATGTGAGGCTTCCCCTTTACCACCACCAGGTGTTTTGGTTAGGTTTGGTACCGGGGATTGAACCCAGGGGTATTCTACCTCCTAGCTACAACCCCATCCCTCTTTTCTTAAATTTTTTTATTTTGAAAAAGGCCTTGCTAAGTGACTGAGGCTGACCTCGAACCTGTGATCCTCTAGTCTCAGCCTCCCAAGTACTGGGATTACAGGTGTGTGCCACCATGCCCGGCTATCACTAACCATTGTAATAATCCAAATAAATTTTTGCTCATAAGTCAGGATGGCACTTGTTGACTGTTCAAATTGCTCTGTTACCCACTAAACACATAGGTGGGTCTTACACTTGACTTGTATTTTGCTAGATTTGGACTCTATTCCAATCGAATTTTCCACATTTTGTGCAGTGCCCTTCTTGGTAGAGGTTTTCACCAGCAATTATCCAGGTGATGCTTTTTTGATCATCTATGTTCAATTTTACACTCTGTGGGAAACTTTTAAGTAGCAAACTACAAATGTACAATATACGGCTTTTGCCATAATGTATGGTTTATCAATGTCCCTTTAGCATTTTTTTCTAAATATTTCTCAGTCTACATACCAACTCTCAACATACTTTAATATCTCTTTTCTTAATTTATAAATGATAAAATAATCCTTCTTCTTGTTTTCTACAGTGTTGTTAATTTGGTTTCACTGATTTCTAACAATTCAACCAGAGAACACTTTGTATTAAATAACCAGATATAGATGGGTGTGATTGCACACACCCATAATCTCAGTACTTGGGAGGCTGAGACAAGAGGATCACAGGTTCCAGGCCAGCCTCAGCAACTCAAGGTGACACTTAGCAACCTAGCATGACCCTGCTTCAAAATAAAAAATTAAAAAGGGCTGGGGGTATAGCTTGGAGTTAGAATGCCCCTGGGTTAACTTCCCAGGACAAATACATACATATATATACAAAGATGTAAGTAGGTATTTGATGGCAAAGCTCCTAGTGGTTGTCTGTGGTTGTCTGTTAGTCAGCTTTCAGTTAGTGTAACAAATATCTGAGATAACTCAACTTATAGAGAGCAAAGGGTTATTGTTGGTTCACAGTTTGGGAGGATTCCGTCCATGACCATTTGGCACTATTGCTTTGGGCCTGTGGGGAGGGAGCAGAAATGGTGGGAGCATATTTTAGACAAAGCTCCTGGCCTCCTGGGCAGGAGGCAGAAGAGGGAGAAGAGACCAAGGTCCTGCCACATCCCCTGGGAGGGTAGACTCCCAGTGACCCGTAACTTTCCACGAGGCTGCCTTCTCAGAGTTTCAACACCTTCCGATAGCTCTGTGGGCTGGGACCAAGTCTTTAACACATGGGTCTTCTGTAGGATGCTCCAGATCCAAATTACAGCAGAATTTTTGATATTTTGTAGCTTAACAGAACAATTTTATGAAGTAAAATTAAATCTATTTATTATTTTCACTAAGTATAAGTCTAATTCAATATTTGGAAAGCTATTATGAAGTGATATAGAAGCCATAAATATAAACATATTTATCATCATAATAAATATAAATAGATATATCATTTATAATAAGTTATAATAAATGTAAACAACCTTTACCTTGAAAAATATATGCTAATTTCATTTTCTTTCTTGTTTTTTTGCTTTGTGGTGCTGGGGATTCAACCCAGAGACATTCTACCTCGGAGCCACACCCCCAGCCTTATTTTTATCTTTTACTTGGAAACAGGGTCTCACTAAGTTGAATTTGAAACAGGGTCTCACTAAGCTAAATTTGAACCTGCAATTCTCCTATCTCAGCTTCCCAAGTACTGGGATTACAGGTGTATATTATCACACATCATACATGGCTTATTTATAAAAAATCTAATTGCAGAACTATTTTATAAATAAAGCAAATATCAGGCTCCCCCTCTGTCATGACCATAATGCTCTTCTTCAATCCAGACTCCGTCATGCTTCCCAAACTGGAGTGGAGGGGATGGGGAAGGTCCTCCCAGGAGTGAGCGTCCCTGAATTAGAGTAGTTATACCCTAGGGAGATTTTTCTAGAACATTTGTTTTTCCTCTACCTTATTTTTATAATGAATTTTTAAGTTGACACATAAAATTTATACAGATTTATGGACTCGCATATGATGTGTATATCTATGTGTACATTGTGGGCTGTTCAAGTCAGCATAAACACAGCTATCTCCTTAGTCTTTTATCATTTCGTTGAGGTGAAAACATTCAAAATAACTTCTTTGATGTTTTTTGAAATATACAGCCAAGTTGGTCGTGCATATCTCTAATTCCAGTCACAGTTCTGAAGTCATTCTCAGCACATTAGTGAGACCCTGTTTCAAACCAAAAATCAAATGGGCTGGGGGTGTAGCTTAAAGGTAGAATGCCCCTGGGATTATCTCCAGTGGAGAGAGGAGAGGATGGCAGAGAGCGAGAGAAGGAGGAGGAGGAGGAGGAGGAGGAGGAGGAGGAGGAGGAGGAGGAGGAAAGAGGAGAGGAAGGGAGGGGGGAGGGAAGAGGAGAGGAGGGGAGGGGAGAGGAGAGGAGAGGAGGGGGAAAGAGACAGTATATTATCATTCTCTGTAGTCTCCCTCCTGTATCATACCACAGGAGAACTTCGTTTTCCTATCTAATGCTAGCCCACCTACCAAACTTGCCCCATCCTCGTTCCACCCTAGGCTCCCCAGCTTCTAGTAAACACCATTCTGCCTTCAACTTCTACACGTTGCCTTTTAGCTTTGGGAAGAGAGAGACATCATTTCAAACATTGTTTTAATATAAAAACGAATGTGAATATATTATGGAGTGGAAGCAAGGTAAATTATGGATATACTAAGGATATAAAGATAACGCAAGAATCTTCAAATTGATTTTTGTTCTTCTGGAAAAAGTATTTACATCTGCTGTATCCTTAGAAAGCTAATTTTATTATTCTAACATGACCATCTTGTTAGAATCCTACCTCCTCTATAATTTCATTCATGCAGGCATTCGTTTAAATGATAGGTTTGGAGCTGCAGACTTAGCCAGACTATTGATGAGCGATTTCTTCCTCAAACTCCTGCACTTTGATCCAGGTGGAAAGCTAACGGCTGCTGTGGTATAGAATGACCTATGGGATTATTTGTTCATGATATGCAGCCTATCGTGATTTTGTGATTGTTTTTAATTATCCAAACTCATATTGTATAAAGAGATTTAACATTTTACCGTACAGAAGCTATATTCTTTGTAACATCAGATCTAATCGACGCGTATTACCATCGTAAAAATGCAATAATAGTTCACACTCCTGGCACAACTCCGAGAGGAAAATATTGTTCCCAAGTTCATACTGTGGTCGCCCACCTACTGGATTAATAAAGCAGGAGACAAAACTAGTGTTTAATGGCAGCCCCACTCACACAGGCTTGGAAGTGCCTGCTTATTCATGAAATTATTGCACTGTTGATAAAACCATGGTCATGTTGTTCTATTGAAGAGTACATGACAGTTTAGGCAACTTTAAAGGGAAGATAAGAACCCAGTGAATCCAATTTGGCTTGCTCATTTCCCTCCAAATTCTATTCTTATTTTTGCTAAATAGTGTTGTTTTCACATAATGAAATCAGGAAATATCTTGACCTGCTTTTCTAAATTAACTTTATATTTTCATGTGTTGGCATGGTTTACAAGGTTGACATTTTTACAACTGTTTTATAAAATTAACTGTACTGGACCTTTTATGCACCAGCATGAAGCCCAGGGTTGGCATTTTTATAGCCGTGCAGTAAACTTCTGCTGTAATGTGACATATTTTGCTTAGGCATCGCCTATTCTTAGATATTTGGATTTTTCCCTGCTGTGTTCTGTTTTTTTCAATCATAAATAGCATTACTATAAATATTTAAAAAATAATTTTGAATCTCTTTATCTCCTTGCAGAATGTTTCAAAGAGAAGAATCATTGTGTCAAACCATAATCGGTAGTTTTATAACTTGCCAGTTTTTTTTTTTCCAGTAAAACTAAAATGATTGATAATATAACCAAAAATATTCAAAATTCATCATTCTCAGACTCAATAGCATTGCCATTTTATAATTTCTATTCAGTGAATAGACAGGTATTATAGTTTCATATTAATAAAAATTATACTGATTAAATAAATGATAAAGATATGGAGCAATGTGATGACTTCTTATTTGTAGTTTTCTATTCTTGAACACTCTTCTTTCCTTTAATCAAATATCAAAGGAAATTTGAGGATCAGCCTTTATAAATTTGAATAAATTATTTATATCTTTCAGAAAGCAAACTTTTAAGAAAGAATATCAACATACAGAAAAGTCATGGAGACAATATAAAGTGCATCCTGAAAACACTCCACAGATCTCTAAGCACTTTGCCATAGTTACTTGGTTTTGTTTTATTTTTGATGTTGATTTT
Source organism: Muscardinus avellanarius (assembly GCF_963383645.1). Taxonomy (NCBI): domain Eukaryota; kingdom Metazoa; phylum Chordata; class Mammalia; order Rodentia; family Gliridae; genus Muscardinus; species Muscardinus avellanarius. The sequence goes on from NC_137803.1 coordinate 60,081,269, forward strand.
TTTATGAAGAGCTGGAGCAGGGAAGAAGTAGAACACATTTGATACAGTTGGGGCTCCTTAGTCACCATCCTTGACTCAGGCCCTCATTCTCTATAGCTACCCACCACTCAAAATGGCAAGCTTAGGCCAAGAGTGCTGGCGCATCTCTGTAACTGCAGTACTTAGGAAGCTGAGACAGGAGGACCGCAGGCTCAAGGTCAGCTTCATAGTTTGGCCCACCCTCAGCAACTTAGTGAGACCCTCTTTCAAAATTAAAAATAGGGTTGGGGACATAGCTCAAAAGTAGAATGATCCTGAATTCAATCCCCAATATCCCCAATACACAGCAGTTTTTATCATAGCTATGTACATTTTAATACTATCCCTACATATATATAACTTTACATATATATGTATATATACATATCTATAGACATACATGCATATATACATACAACTTTACATATATATATATGTTAAGTTGAAAGTATGGGGCAGGTTTGGTATGTTTTCAAACTTTATTTAAATAACATTTTCTGTTCATATAAGGTGATTTCTCTTTTATATAAAATTATCTTACTTAAATCTCATTCACTTTGAAACATGTTGATCGAGAGTATTGCTTTGAGTGGCCATATATGATTCCAAATTGTCTCTCATTTTCTGATCAAAGATCATGTCACTTTCTAAGTTTTTGATATTATAAACCAGCGTTCTATGGAGATTCTTTTTTATGTTACAAAATAAATATAGTTTTTGTATTTTGAACCAGTTTTTCATTTTTATTTAGAGGTTTATCATCATTTATCTGCAGTTGGTAAGATAGCTGCAAAACAAATTAAAATCATGTATGCACTTGTTAAAGTTGTCTAAACAGCAAAAGACATGTTCAGATCAGAAATGATAACCAAGTTTATTAATTTTGAGCAATATGCACATGAATTTTCTTTAAATAGTAGCATATAAACTTCCTGAAACTACATTTTCTATTTTTTATTCTATACATATTTTCTTTTTCTTAGTTTTTTAAATCTTACTGAAGAAGTGTCATGTCATAAAGGTATTTTCTTATGTTTTAATTTTCACACTTAAATGTTGAACCCACCAGAGGTCTGACTTTTGTTTATGGTGTATGTGTTTGGGAGCTGCACTTTTTCCATAATAAATAAGGAATTGTCCTCAAACCATTTATTGAACCCTCCCTTTCTCCACTAGTTTGTTATTTCATTTATCTTCTTTCCAAATGTGTTTGTGTTCTGAGGCTTTCTTTTGATTCACTGGTGGATAAATCCATCAACAAACCTCAGCTCCATCATATATTTAATTTCTGATAGAAATATCTATATTCTTCCAAATTTTATCCCTCTACTCTTCTATATACAGGCATTGTTTGACGTCTGGCACACGTTCTAAGAAATGTGTCATTAGGCAGTTCTGTTATTGTGCAAATACTGTAGTGTATACTTACACCAACTTGGGTGTGAGAGGTCAAGCGTGCCTCACCGCTTCTTGTTGCAGTAGGAGACACAGTAAAAACAAGATGAATGAAGCTGCCATAGGAGCCACGGGGCACACTATCTCAAGGTTCACTTTAAATAGACATATAAGTAGAGGAGCACACTACACACCAAAATAATGATTAAACGCTTAACCAGAATAAGATCGTAAGAGTCCTTCGTTATTACTGAATATCCTGCACTCAGCTGCTGGCCTTTTATATGACGGGCAGCACAGTAGGTTTGCTTACACCAACATCATTACAAAGGCACGAATCCTGTGCTGTGCTAGGACATCACCACAGGCAGCTGCAATACCACCAGGCAAAAGGAACTGGTTTATTTCCACTCATAACTTTATGAGACCAACATATATGAGAGTCAGGATATCAAGTTCCTAGGAAAAAATGTATTTATCTCACGGGTCAATTTGAGGAGGATGGCTGGCTTTACAGTATGGGGTTCCTGGGTTCTTAGTGATGTCTTGGGCATATCAGGGACGTACATATCCAGCGCTGAAGCTGGACTCTCACGGTCCAGCTCCTGTAGTCCAGGCCTTCCAGTCTGTCTAGATCCATAGCTTGCTAAAACTTACAGGTTAAGCTGGTGGACAGCAACATTTTTCTTCAATCACCTTTCAGAAGTGTGGAAGCCCTTTTCTTCCTGCCTTAGTTCCCCTGCTTGGGGTCAACCCCTTATCCTTCTCTGTCCCTCAGAAACCAAACTCCTGGGACACTGTGTCCTGATTCCAGACCTCGTGTGAAGTTAGCATTTGTCTTCATTCCTAGACATAGTTCTGAATCACTCTTAAAGTCCTGACCCGTTGAAGAGTTTACCTGTTTATGAACCTAGGTTTTCTCTTCTTTCTTTAATTTCTATTGCTCATCTATTTGTTACTCAGTGTTTGGAACTGAGGGAGTTTATCAAAGAAAGACTTTAGTGTTCCATCTTGATAAAAATGAAAGATAAAATTTTATTTAAATTGTACTATGAAAATATCAAGTTTCTTATTATATTTTACTCTATAATTGAATTTATCCCTTAGGTTTAGTCATCTTTGATGTTAAGTTCAATAGTCACGTATTAATATGCATTTCAAAATCAGATAAACACATCAATAACTTGTCTTTTTGTTGCAGTAGTTTTGAGTCTGTGTATGTGTGTGTACATGTGCTTTTCTTTAAAAAGATAAAACTGACAAAACATTAGCTAGCTTAACTAAGAAAAATAGAAGATTCAAATAAATTAGATCAGAGATGAAAAGGGAGACATTATGAATGTCTCCATAGACACGAGAAGGAGCATTGAGGGTATTATGAATTACTATGTGCTAAATAATTTGATAACCTAGAAGAAATGGACAAGTTCCTGGATGTATGTACATTACCAAGACTGAATCACGAAGAAATGGAAAAATGAAACTTGTCAACAGTGACTAACAGAATTGAACTAGTATTTAAAATTCTTCTATCAGCCAGGTGTGGTGCTGTATGCCTAAGATACTAGTATGTGGGAGGCTGAGACAGGAGGATTGCAGGTTCAAGGCCAGCCTCACAAACTTTGTGAGATCCTGAGCAATGTAACAAGAATAGAAAACCTTGAAGTTGAAACGTATCTACAGCCGCTTGATTTTCAAACAAAAGTGCTAAGACTATGCATTAGAGAAAGGACAGTTTTTCAGTAAATGGTCCTGAGAACATTGAATATCATTGTACAGACAAAACTATTTCTCAACAGTAATAACAATCAACTCAACAGTTCGTTGAAGACTTAAACCTGAGACTGGAAACTAAAACTTCCAGGTGACAACAGGGCTAACATTTCAGAACATTAGAGTTGGAAAAAATAGCCTGGCATTGTGGTGCACGCTTTTAATCCCAGCATTTGGGAGACAGAGACCGGAGGATCATGGTTCATGGACAGACTCAGCTACTTAGCGAGGCCTTTTGCAACTCGGTGAAAACCTGTTTCAAAAAATAAAAAAGATTAAAATGTAGGACTGGGGGTGTAGTTTGGGATTAAATGCCCCTGGGTTTCATACCTAGTGCTGCAAAAAAAAAAAAAAGGAAACAATATTTTGGACAAGATCCCAACAACATAAAAAGCAGTAAAAATACAGCAAATGGGATTATACCAAACTAAAATGTGGAAAGAATCAGCAAGGAGAAGAGAGAAGAAAACACAGGCAAACTCTATCTGAGAAGGGCTCGATATCTAAAATACCTAAGGAATTAAAAAACTCAGCAGCAAAAAAAAAAAATGACAAATAATCCACTCTAAAGAAATGAAGTATGTACCTTAGGAAAAATAGTTCTCAAAAGAAGACATACAGATGGCCAACATGTCCATGAAAATAAAATGCACAATATAGTTACTACGGAAAGGCTAAGTGCTGATGAGGTTGTGGAGAAAAGGCAACCTGTGCATCAGAGAGTGGTGGAGCTAGCCAGGTATAGTGTCGCACACCTGAGATCCCAGTACTTGGGAGGCCGAGACAAGAGGATTGCAGGTTCACAGCCAGCCTCAGCAACCTAGGAAGACCCTCAGTAACTTAGTGGGATTCAGTTTCAAAATTATAAAAGATCTGGGTGTATCTCAGAGATAGAGTGCCCTTGAGTTCAATCTCTAGTAGTTGATGGTGATGATGGTGACGATGATGGTGGTGGTGGTGATGATGATGGTGGTGATGATGGTGACGATGATGGTGGTGGTGGTGATGATGGTGGTGGTGGTGATGATGGTGACGATGATGGTGGTGGTGGTGATGATGGTGGTGGTGGTGATGATGGTGACGATGATGGTGGTGGTGGTGGTGATGATGATGGTGGTGAGGATGATGGTGATGATGATGATGGTGATGAGGATGGTGGTGATGATGATGGTGACGATGATGGTGGTGGTGATGATGGTGACGATGATGGTGATGATGGTGATGATGATGGTGGTGATGATGATGGTGACGATGATGGTGGTGATGATGATGATGGTGATGAGGATGGTGGTGATGATGATGGTGACGATGATGGTGGTGATGATGATGGTGACGATGATGGTGGTGGTGGTGATGATGATGGTGGTGATGATGATGGTGACGATGATGGTGGTGATGATGATGGTGACGATGATGGTGATGATGATGATGGTGATGAGGATGGTGGTGATGATGATGGTGACGATGATGGTGATGATGGTGATGATGATGCTGCTGATGCGGATGATGCTGATGGAACTGGCTTGAAGTCAGGGATTCTGACTCACAGCCCCATGTTAGAAGGCCTTGTGTCTTGCACGTTTTGTGGGAGAAAGCAAAGCTATCTCATCAGTGAGTGAGTACAGGCTTTCCAGGTCTGATCTTCCTCTGCCTCATCCTGTCTTTGTCTTTACACTATGCCTCAGTGCGCACTGTGCATCTGTGTCCTGCTCTTCAATGTTCCTTCATGGTTTTTATTTTTTCTTTCACAAAGGTTTTCCTCCCACTGCTGGGCAAAGAGAAAAACGATTTGCTAATATATAAAGGGTGCCTCTTAGCTCAGTGTGGTGGTGCACTCCTGTAATCCGAGTACTTGGGAAACTAAGACAGGATGATTGCAGGTTCAAAATCACCCTCATCAACTTGGTGAGACCCTGTTTCAAAATTAAAAATAAATTAGGGCTGGAAGTGTAGCTCAGTGGTAGAATGTCCCAAATTCAATTTGAAATACGGAGAAGGAGAAGAAGGAGGAGGAGGAGGGAAAAGGAGGGGGGGGGAGTAAAAAGATGAAATGCTAAGATAAGGTTGCTATTTTTGAAAAGTGAAATAAACATTAATACAAGAAAAGAAAGGTCATTTATAAACCATCTTTTCTGGTTGTCTCACTGCATTTTAACCCAGACACAGCCTCAAAATGGCAATTTTATGTTGAGAAATTGTTCCACTTTATATTTATTCTTCATGTATATATTTATATTAATAATCTTTCCTAAATGTATCCTTCAGTTATTTAAATAAGAATGACATAAGCACTAATTTTTCAAGGCAAATTAAAATGTTTTCCCAAGCACCCAGATAACAAATAGGGTACGATTTGGACACAAAGGGACTGAGAGCTTTTATCTTACATTCTAACTGCAGGGGACAATACTTACAATATATAAAGTCATTGAACTCTTTCCTCTTTTCCTATATATGGGTGACCATCCATCACATACATGAAATGAACACCTTTTGGAAATCTGACTACCATTTTAGAAACTTTAACACTAGCCCTGGTGACTTAGAGTTCCTCCCTTTTTGCAGGGCAGTGGTGGCGCACGCTTGTAATCCCCGCACTTGGGAGGCGGAGACAGGAGGACCGCACAGGTTCAAAGCCAGCCTCAGCTACTTAGTGAGGCTCTCAGCAACTTTGTGAGACCCTGTTTCCTAATAAAATAGAAAATAGCTCTGGGAGCATAGCCCAGAGGTAGAAAGCCTCCAGGTTCCATCCCCAGTACCACCAAAAAATAAAAAAAATAAAGAGTTCCTCCCTTTTCATATACTTAGCAAAATATCTCCTTCCTTCTGTCCTCTCATGCTTCCTCCTTCCCTCTTCCTTCCCTTTTTGTCAATTTACCCTCCCTGGGTTGCATTTATCTGATGTGCTAACAATTATTCCAGAAGTGATACTATTACACACGGCCCACTCCTCAATCTTCAGAGGTGAACCACTGACTATGTTTGAAAGTGGATGGTAGCATCAAATAGCTCAATAGAGTTTACTTTTATGTGTGTGAAAAATGGATCAATTTTGTTTAACTATAGGCTATGCTAAAAAGAAAGGCCATTAAGTTGTGATCATAACTTCTTTTATAACTTTATTATTATTATTTTTTTTTATTGGTGTACTGTATTCATACATCATAATGGGATAAAAAAAATTTTGTAGACATGCATGCACACATTTCCCAGTTAGCCCCTACCCGATCCCCAGCCCATTCCCTCCCCATCCCTCCTTCCCATGCTTGGCTTAGTGGTTGACATCTAGTATTATAGCAATTTATCCAAAATTAAAAATGATAATCTCACATAACAGTTTAATTTGTCTGCTACCAAGCTTTTGATGACTTAAAGATAACATTTCAATATTTCTTTTTGCTTTCTTTCTTACCAGAGAATAGTTTTTTCTTTTTTTTTTTTTTAGGTGAAACTATCTTACATTTATTTATTTATTTTTCAGAAAAAAATCTATCCTAATATGGAATATGGACTCTAGATACCCAAAATGATCTTGAAAAAGAACAAAACTATAAGGTGTATATTTTCTGATTTCAAACCATATAAAGCTACAATAATCGAAATAGTGTAGTACTGTAGGCAGATATATAAACCATTGGAGTTAAATAAAAGCCTAGAGATAAATTCTTTCATATATTGTCAAGTTATTTTTGCCAAGGTTTCCACGAACATTTGGTAGAGGAAATAATCTTTTAACTAAATATTGTTGAAAAATAACAATTACATGAAAAAGAATAAAATTGGACCCTTACCTAACACCATATACAAATATTAACTCAAAATAGATAAAAGACCTAAATATAAATCTTAAGACTATAAACTTTTAGAAGAAAATCTGGGTCATAAAACCTCACAACATTGAAATTGGCAGTGATTTCTTGGCTATGATTTCAATGGCACAGGCAACAGAAGGGTAAACAAACTCCCTAAAAAATAAAAAAAGAATATTGTATATCCAAAGACAATGTAAACAGAGTTAAAAGTTACTGATAGAATGGGATAAAATATTTCCAAATGCTATATCTGAAGGTATATTATTATTCCAACTAGAAATCCTAAAAATTAGCAACAATAAAAGCAAACAATACAATTTAGAGATAGGTAAAAGACTAACATAAATAATGAATCTCCACAGATAACCAATCTTAGTTGTCTGTTGGATGGAAAATTTTGTTTCTCTGGTTCTGGTGTGTGTGTTACCTATTTCTTCTTTGTAGTTAATTTCTTTGAGAATATTTTCTCTAGCGCTGGTTTTGGAGACATAAATTCCTTCAGTTTCTGTTTGTCATGGAAGTTTCTTATTTCCCCATTTAATTTGATAGAAAGTTTTGCTGGGTAGGAAATTTTTGGCTGGAAGTTGTTTTCTTTCAGAGTTTGGAATATGTTACTCCAAGCCTTTCTGGCTCTCATGACTTGGTTTGGGAAGTGTGGAGTGATTCTAATTGGTTTGCCTCTGAATGTCACTTGGCCCTTTGTTTTTGTTGCCTTTAAGATTCTCTGCTTGGCTTCCACATTGGTCATTTTGACAATTATGTGGCGTGGGGAACCTCTTCTCCGATCCTGTCTAAAGGGAGTTCTATAAGTTTCCTGGACCTGTGTATCAACCTCTTGTTCTATGTTTGGAAAATTTTCTGCTATTACTTCTTGAAGAGATTGTTGATCCCTTTGGTTTCACCTTCTTTTCCCTCCTCTATTCCAATTATTCTTAGGTTAGCTCTCTTAAAATGGGCCCATATTTCTTCAATGTCAGATTTCTGCTGTCAGATTTTTTTTTCTAAATTAGAAACTATGCGTTCATTTTTTGATTGATCATATTCTAAGAGCGAGATTCTATTCTCCATGTGGTCTAATCGGTTGTTTGTGCTTTGAATTGAGGCCTTTACTTCATTAATTGCATCCTTTATCTCTTTTTGGCTCTCTCTGAATTCTTTTCGAAGCACCTCTATTATTTCTACAGTTATTTTCCTGATTTGATCTTCTAGAAATCTCTGAATTTCTGTTATATCAGGTTCTGATGTTGTGGGGTTGTGGGCATCCATTGCTCCATTGTTATTCCTCTTTCCCAAGATTTTGAAAGTCTGTGCCTTCTCTGGGTTCTTCCCTTGGGTCACTACGACTTCACTTACGGTGCTCTAGATCTCGAGTCTGTGGTATCTTGGTCCCCACTACTCCTGTACTGGGTTGTATTGCAGAGTCTCAGACCCAGGGAGTCAATTGAGGCTGCTTTAACCATGGGCATGCCAGGTTGGACATTCTCCTATAGTGTGATATCTCTGCCTACGCCACTCCCCCACTGGGTCAAATCCCTGGGAGTACAGTACTGGGACTTCTCCTCTAGTGGCTGCAATTTGACTCACTGTTGTTGAGTGCACTGATGGAGCTGTAGTGGATTCGGTGAATTCACTGCTGCTGCCGCCAGTGGCAATATGGCGCCGCTGCCATGCCCTCGGCCGTGAGGCTGGCGTGTTTCTTCTCTGGTTTTGTTCTCTGCTCTGGGTCCCTGCAGGGTGTGCTGAGCCCAGCCCCTGGGAGGTTTAGATGCTCCCTACGCCGAAAAATCTGCCGAATTCTGCCCAGCTATTCTGCAGCGGCTCACCTCGGCTTGCTGTCCACTGCTCCTCTCTGGAGCCTGGTGGGCTGTTGAGTGCATTGGTCTGGTGCCGTCTGGTGAACTCGCCGCTGCTACTAGAAGTAAGGCGCTGCTGCTGAGTCCTCGGGTGTGAGGCCAGCGTATCTCCTCTCTGGCTCTGAGCTGCGTTCTGAGTCCCCCTTCTCTCTGGGGCCTGGTGCTGCAAGGGAAGATGGCGCCCATGCCGCTTCGTGCCGCAGCTCCGGCCACAGCACTGCGGTCTGGTTTCTTTCTGGTGTCCCGTTTTTTCAGCCCTCTTTTTTTCTGTCCCTTGTAGTTACATTTTTTGTTTCTCTGCTGATGGTGTCTTCTGGCTATGAAAGGCGCTGATTTTGTGGTAACAGAGATTGGTTGTTAGTGGGGCTTGTAAGCCCCGCTTTTCTCCGTCGCCATCTTCCTGGAAGTCCCTTTTATAACTTTTAAGCCCTGGAATTTGTCTCAGAATGGCTATGAACTACATTTTGGAAGAGGTTTATATCAGTATAACAATGGGTAGCTGGCAAAGGTTGCTAAAAAATGGGATTCTGTTCATGTCTTAAGTTTCTTTATCCCCATGAGTATTTTAGTGGGTTTATTCACACATACCTTAGACAAAGTTTTCTTAAAAATGAATTTCAAAATCTGCTTTATTATTATTTACATTTTAAATCTAATATATTATTATATATCATACTAACAAGAAGGAGAAACCATAGATCTAAGAAGATCACAGAAGACCATAGTTTCTTCTATGACCCTTTTTCTTCCTAGCTTCCACATATTAGGGAAAGCATCCAATTTCTTACTTTTTTGTGATTGACTAATCTCACTAAGCATAATGTTCTCCAGTTCCATTTATTTCCCTGTAAATGACATAATTTTGTTATTCTTTATGGTTGAGTAAAATTTCATTGGGCACATATTTCATAGTTTTGTAATCCATTCATCTGTTGATGGACATCTTGGCTGGTTCCATAGTTTGGCAATTGTGAATTGTGCAGCTATGAACATAGATACACATACATTAGTTTGGTTTCCATTCTTTTGGGTAGATACCCAGAAGTGATATTGCTGGATTGTATGATGGGTTCATCCCCATTCTTCTGAAGATCCTCCATGATGTTTTCCAAAGTGGTTGCACTAATTTGTAATTTTTTAATTAAAAAAAAAAACTTCTGGTTCTGAAATTGATTCAGTGAAAGTAAAACGAATCTTGCAGCAGAGATATTAACAAATTATATATAATTTGAAAAGTAAAATAAATATTTGAACGAGAAGAAAGAATGATCACTTATTAACAATATTTACTGGTTGTTCCATTATATTTTAACCCATATTCAGAGTCAAAATGGCAATTTTATGTTGAGAAACTGTTCTACTTCATATTTACCCTTAATGTAAATATTAACATTAATATTCTTTCCCAAATGTAGCCCTCAATGATATAAAGGCAAGAATGACATAAGCACTAATTTTTCTAGACAAATTAAAATGTTTTCCTAAGCAGCCAGATAATGAATAGGATATGATTTGGACACAGAGGGACCAATGCCTTTATCAACAACCTAGACAGTATAAAAGAGTTGACTCCCTTTTACTCGAAAAGAAAACGTTGATAAAACTTTTTTATCAAAAAGAAAAACATGTGGCAGGATTATATTGTCTATTAATTTTCTTTGGTGTATCCCTGGATTGATTTTATTTCCTGGACTTTTCCCTTTTGGCTACTAGCTATAGTTAGCTTTGTATTCCAGAAGATAGAGACTCCCAATCTTCATCTTCAAAAACTAGAAAGGCAAGTAAAACACTTGGTGCAGGTCTAAGCCTAAAGCACACTTGAAGCTCAAATTTCTCTGCAAAGTGAAGAGAGGTATTCCTCGGGCGGGGACCTAGGTCATGTTTTGCAGGCAGGTGCCCGGTCTTGCACTGTCCTCCACAAGTCACTTGGGCTCCCAAAGCTGCAGAGGTGTCCTTAAAGGTGGAGCCCTCAGAGCACTTGGACAGGCCAGGGCACGGTCTCTTGAAAGACTCAGGAAAGTCAGCCAAGCAAGCGGGATTTGGAATGGTCCTTTCAAGCTGCCGCAGCTCTATAGCAGTGGGCTGAGGTGCTTGAGGCAGTCTCTGGAGCCCTGCCCAGCCTCCGGAGGGCCTGGGAGAAGAGTGCCTAAAGCTCCCAGCCACCCCCAAGAAGGGGGGTGGTATGAGTTTTCTATTTGAATTAATTTAAGTAGGAAGCACATTATTTCTAGTTCAATCTGTCCCCAGAATAAACAAAAATAACCAATAGAAAGATCTGCATGCAGTTCCGGGACTCTGAGCCACCATCTATTTCAGCTGCGTCATTCTTTCTTGTGCTACTAAGGGAGAAAAAACTGGCCTGGTGGGCGCTCTCAGCTCCAGAAGTCTGTGGAGAGGCAGGACTTCATCCTGCCAGAAACTGGCTCCTCCTCCCACTCCATCAGGGCACCTCGGACCAGCTCCTTTGCTTCATGATTTTTTCCTTGCCTTTATTTCTCTCCACTAGGATGTAGGTATAAGAGCCAGCACTTGTCTATTTCCTTCACTGCTCCCTCTCTCCAGGCCCTAAAAGGGATTCTGATACACAGTAGGCACCGATGACTATTTCCTGAATCGTCAGATAAATCTTATAAAATTCATATCTCAAAGAGAAATATATGTATATCTCTGTATGCATAGAGATAATGTTCATTTTATCAATATAGTATGGATTCTATATTTATTATATAATAAATCAATATATTTGTGTGGTTGGTTAATTTAGATATAATCGATGAATCATTTTGGAAAATTCAAATTGAGCAAAAACACACAAAATGATCATATTTCTGTGCTCACTTGATGTTAGCTGTGAGAGGACAGTGAATTTTAGTGAATAAAACCTGATGACTAACTATTCTCCATCCCCCACTTCCCGGACCCTACAATGCCCCACGTCCTAAGGAGGGGGCACCCAGCCCAGCCGGACCCCACCTGGTCGCCATAGCTACACAATTTCCACTAGCCCTATACGCTTCTCGGGCCTATTTTATCTTCTCCCTCCCTTCTTCCCTCTGTCCCTCCTTCCTTTCCTTCCTTCCTGTTTGTTGGTTCTTGGTACCACTACATCCCCAGCCCTTTTTAATTTTTTAGAAGCAGGGTTTGGTAAGTGCTGAGCCTGGCCTCTAACCTGTGACCCTCCTGTCTCAGCCTCCCGGGTACTGGGATTACAGGTGTGCACCACCACACCAAGGGTGCTGTTTTCTCTTTCAAGGCCTTAACCCGTCCTGGCCAG